>NW_006399836.1:7974102-7975046 GCF_000299155.1 Elephantulus edwardii
AAATGAAAATTCAGCTGCACTGCAATCCCAGAGGCACATGGTTCGAAGGGGCAAGCTCCTCCTGTGCCAGTCAGATCCGATCTGATGGTGTACACACACACACACACACACACACACACACACACACATTATAACATTTTAAAAATAAACAACAACAAAAAAAAGAAAATTCAAAAATGAAATGCAAAGGCCACACACGGCCAGGCACACCGAGCATTAAGCCATGTTCAGGACTAACTGTGCCAGGAAGCTCCCGCTGTGAGGAGTCACTGACCTCACCGTTCCCTACCCGGGCCGCGATGGATTCCAACTTCTCTCCACGAGACACCGCGCTGTGATGAACACCTTTGTACACTTTTACACTTTTTCTTTGATGGTGTTTTGCTTGGACAAAGCATTAAGATTCCAAAAAGGATCAATGCCTGTGAATTGTGGAGTTGGCGAAGAAAACCGACTAACCCAAGGACTGCCAAAAGAACAAACAAGTCTGTCTCTCAGGAGGTGCTACCAGGGCGCTCTTTAGAGACAAGGATGGTGAGAGTTTGTCTCACATACTTCGAGCATGTGGCCAGGAGAGGCCAGTCCTTGGAGAAAGGCCCCATTCCTGGGAAAGTGGAAGGTCAGGGAAGGAGAAAGACCCTCAGGGAGATGGGCTGACACAGAGACTGCAGCAAAGGGTTTAAGCACAGGAGAGATTGTGACGTGTGGTGGACGTGGTTTCCTTCTCTTGTGCATTGAGTCTGTCACAAACAGTTGGAATCAAATCAATGGCATCTAACAACAAAAACAACATTCATGAAGTAAATGGGGGGGGGAATTGAGGATTCTCAGCGCCCCATGCCAGGATTTTAAGGTCAAACCCCAAGATCCTAAATCTTCCCAGGAGACCTGGATTTCAGAATTTGGAACCAAGTTTCTCCTCTTCCACAGTTTCTCTCTCTCTC
>NW_006399836.1:7975146-7993115 GCF_000299155.1 Elephantulus edwardii
CACACACACACACACACACACACACACACACAGAGTGAGGGTGGGGTCAGAAGAAGGAGGACAGCGATCAGGAGCACAGGGATGGTGCCAGATGTGGCACTGGCATCTCTGTGCATGTTTATGGAGAGGAAAGCTCATGATCGTGAGAGTCAGAGGCCCCCTACATCGGAATTCTACCTCTGCCACTTACCAGCTGTGTGCTCCAAGCCAGCTGCCTGTGTTGTGTCCCTGAGCCTGTTTCCTTATCTGTAAGAACCCACTGCCATCAAGTCGATTCTCACTCACAGCGACCCTACCAGACTCAGCAGAGCTGCCCCTGTGGGGTCTCCAAAGCTGCAATCTTGATGGAAGCAGACAGCTACGTCTTTTCCTCACAAGGCGGCACGTGGGTGCGAACCGCTAACTCTTCAGTTAGCAGTCAAGCATTTAACCACTCCCCCACCAGGAATCCAGGAATGCCAGTGCTTCAGTGCTTGTCAAGAGCTGTGGCATTATCCAAATTGAAGGCTGTATTCTTTGATCTTCTGCAACAAGCATTTCAAATCTTCCTCAACTTCAGCAAGCAAAGTGTGCCATCTGCAAAATGCACGTGGTTGATGATATTCTGTGCCATACTGTCTTTAGTTTGCTGTTAGAGGTATAACCTCTATCAGTTCATTGTATTGGAGAATGATCTGCATACTATAAATTATTCTATGTCTTAGTTTAAAACAAAACAAAACAAAACAAAACTGCTCCATATTTTACGTCAAATCCTGTGCAAGTGCTGGTGGGACTCCCCCAGCTGGGGTGTCCGCCTAGACGCTGGTCGTCCTTTCAAGGGGCTTCTGCGGGATGCGCTGAGCAGAGAAGAGCTGGCGTGAGAGGCTGCAGCAGTAACCTCCACAGACAGCGATTCAGAGCAGGGGTGTGACGACGGGGAGGCCCTCCGCCGCGGTGCTAGGACCTGCCTCCAGCCTGGGCCCGGCAGTCAATGCCAGGTGGTACCACGGACAATCCCTGCCAGGCCCTGCACCTTGGTTCCCGTCACCACACTGCAGCTGTAGAAACCGTAACAGTGGAGCAGGTGGGCCCCTTCTGGGGGAGGTACAGTCAGTGCTCCCAGAGCAGGAGGGAGCCCCAGAGGAATCCTGGGTGTCCTGTGTGTGGGGAAGGGAGACTGAGGGGGATAGGAGACACATGACAGAAAAGTGCAGGGGCAGAGCCAGGCTCCTGATCCTCAACCCATTAACCAGGGTTATCTCCTCCTGGGATATGGCCCCTTGGGGATATGGTCAGTGCCTGCACCCCAACCCATACTCCCTGGGGTTCTCCTGAAAGCTGGCACTCAGCTGAGCTCACTCTCCCCACCCTGGGCCTCTGGGACATGTTCCAGGCCTGCCTGGGTCTGTCCTTTCCCCGTCCTGGGCCTAGCTTCCCCCTACTTGGCCAGGGGACGGGATCCATGGGGGGGGGTGTGAGGGGACTGAGCGAGGAATGGAGGGATGTCCTATACTAGTGTGTAACCGGGTGGCAGAGACTGCGAGAAGAGATGTGGGTGAGAGAGTGGCCACAGAGTGGGAGAGAAGAGTCAGAGACAGCGGGAGATGGAAACAGACCACGTGAGAGACCTGCAGCTGCTGTGGGACAGGCCACGGGAGAGCTGAGGGAGGCAGCGACCCTCCAAACAGAGAGACAGACGCCACACGGCGTTGGAGAGGATGAGGGTTGGACTTGGTGGGACAGGGACTCAGGGCACAACATCAGAGGTAGACAGCAAAAGGTGGTCAGGTTAGGGAACATGTGGCTGGGGGACAGTGCACCCCACCCTCTCAAGGTTTCATGTGTCCATGGGAGGGACAGAATCCTGCCCTCCCCATCAACAATCTGTGGCATCGAGCCACACAGTGGGAGGAGGGCCTTCCGGAGGGAATTTCAGGAAGCTGGGAAGACTCTTCCTATGGGCTGGGGCGGGGGGTGTGCTGAAGCTGGATGAGAATCCTTGGGGTGCTGAGTGAGAGTGGCAAACCCCTGGGAAAACCCAAGGATGTTAATAAGGACTTGGGGACCAGGGCAGTCCTGCCAATATGCAGCTGATGAAAAGCATGGGGTGGAGTTACAGTTCAGGCATCTTCGCAGAGGTGAGATGCTCATCTGTCCAGGGGGCTCTATCCAGGGGCCCTATCCTCAAACTACCAAAAGTCCAGCTGGTGGGGACAGGGCACAGGCCTGAGAGATGGGAGTGCTGATGTCTTATCCCTGGAGCCAGGCCCTGGGGGTGGAGACAGACAGACAGGCTGTAGTGCTGGGGTGTGACATTAACCTGGGCTTCACGAACCACCCCACACAGCCCTTCAGATGTCACAGATCCCCATCACCACTGATTTCTCACCAGGCATCTCCCCAGCAACCCTACAAGCTGAGTTCTAGGATTCGCTCAATGAATGGACTAGGAGGCACAGAGAGACAACGAGTCTTACTCAAGCCACACAGCGAATCTGAGAAGGAGCTGGTGCTTGACGTCTGGCTTTCTGGACTTACAGCTGATGAGCTTTCTGGCTCTGAGCCAGTGTGGAGACTGTCTTGATAGACAGCCAGACTACAGAAGGTGTGTGTGTTGGGGGGGTGGGGTGTAAGGGGCAGTAGCTACACAGGGGTTGGGTTAGGTGAGGAGTGAAGAGCTAAGATGGCAGGTTTCTTGCAGACAGTGGGAGCGATGGATGATCTTAGGGAAGAGGAGGAAGTGAGGAAGGTGAGTGGGCAGGGCAGTGAAGGCTTGGCGTTGGGACAGAGCTGAGCCTCCCTTCAGTCTGTATCCATGGAGCCACCCTGGGGCCTGTGGGGCAGCAGGCGGAGGAAGGGCAGCTCTGTGGTCTCAGGAAGGAGCCAGGCGGGCCCTGGGAGGCTGTCAAAGGAGCCTCAGCAGGGGAGGTTGGGGACAGATTAGTAATGGGAAATGGAAGGGCTGAAGTGGCTTCATCCTCTCAATGACAGGTGAGAGGAGGGAGCACACGGGCAATTGAGCACGGCGCTGGCAAGGTGGAGACCCACAGCGAGGCTGGACAAGGCTATTTATGGCCCAGGCGCTGCAGGAGAGGAGGGATGAGGAGGGGCCTGGCAGCCAAGGACCAGGCTCGGAGGAGTCAGGAGGCAGCTCTGGGGACATGACAGAGGCAGCAGCGTGGTGGGGTCCTTCCACCAGCCCTGTCTCCCCCTGTTAATGCTCGGGGCAAGCTGCTTCACTTTCTGGACCTCACTGCAAAATCACCACTCTAAGAAGCCCTCTCTCAGAGGGAGGGTACTCTCATGGCACGGTAGGTTAAACATTGGACTGCTAACCAATAAGTTGGCAGTTCAAATCCACGAGTTGCTCCAAGAGAGAAACAAAGGCAGTCTTCAAGATAAATATTCACAACTTCAGAAACTCAACAGGGGGTCGTCAAGAGTCAGAACTGATGGACACCAGTGGGTCTGGCCTCCAGAGAGAAAACTGACTAGCAAACATTCCAGAGTCCCGGCCCAGGAAAACACGTTCTTCCACTTCCCTTGGGGATGGGCTGTACTGCTGGGTCTGCTGGAGACAGTGGGCAGGGCAGGACAGGCTTGGAAGCTCATGCTTCCATGCTGACCACCCCACAGAGCATCAGAGTGGGAGG
This sequence comes from Elephantulus edwardii, assembly GCF_000299155.1. Classification (NCBI taxonomy): domain Eukaryota; kingdom Metazoa; phylum Chordata; class Mammalia; order Macroscelidea; family Macroscelididae; genus Elephantulus; species Elephantulus edwardii. Next base: position 7,978,782 of record NW_006399836.1, read on the forward strand.
CCCCTCAGGACCCGATACCATCTCCTTGGACAGAGAAACTGAATCAGAGAGAAGAGGGTTGTCAGGGTCAAACAGTAACTCAGATGCCCAGTCAGGACCAGAACAACCAGCCTGACCCTCCTGAGCCTTGACTCTATCTGCGAGCAGGGTGCAGGCAGCCTCCAGTGGGGTGTCAGGGTTTGGCTCACTGTGGATGCCCAGGAAATGGTGGTGCCTGCTTCCCAGGGTCACGTTCACATGCACACTGTGACAGTGAGCACTTATCAGCTCTCAGACCTGGATAGAATCCTGGCTTTGCGACTTGCTGCTGAATGACTCTGCAGCAGGAACTTGGCCCCTCTGGGCCCCAGCGTGTCCTCCTGTGAGGTGCGGCCAGCCCAGCTCCCCACTCCCATGGTGGCTGAGAATCCAGGCAGACAACGTATGTGGAACTGGGCCTCCTGCCCCCTTGGCAGCTGCCGTTGGCTCGGCCTAGGGACCCTGCCTGGCGGCCCACCATCAGGGCCCACACCTCGAAGCTCCTGTGTGGGTGGGGAGCTCGGCCTTGAAGACACTGAGGCAGCCTCTTCCGTCTGGCAGGGAAGTGCCTCCAGCTCCCTCAGGCCCCCAAAATAGAGTCCTATTTTAGCTTCCAGCTCCTCCATGGTGCGAAGGCGTTTGGCTGCTGGAGGCCTGCACCAAGCACCACCCCACCATCCTGCCCTGGGCCCATTCTACCAGGCACTGCCAAGTCATGCCCTGCTATCTCGCCTGCCTCCAGGACACTGGACTAGGTCCCCAGGGCCCTCCACAAATGCTGGGTTTCATGCCCCTCCAGATTTCATTCCAAGGTTTCCATGCTACCTGGATACCATTTCACCCAGGACCTCATGTAAATCAGGATTCCAGAATTCTTCAGAATGTCAATCTAATTAGGACTCTTCAATCTGAAAGAACCTTGGTGATACAGTGTGTTAAGTGTTGGGCTGCTGTGGGGGCCTGTTCCCTAGGGGGAAAGGTGTGTGTTCACAGACAGACCTAAAAACTAAGCTGGAGACAGACTAAGAGATGTAAGTTTATTGGGACAGGAAACGTGCTGACTGGAAGATGCAGCACTGCACAGCTCTGTGACGGGGGAGATGAGAGGAAGCAGCGAGCTACCACATACTCCTCTACAAGCAACCTCCAACACACAGCAAAGTTAAGATTCACCTAGGCTGAGGGGAAATGCTAACAGCACACAAGCTTAGTTTAAGGAAGAAACCATCATCTGTTTGAGGTCTATGTAGTTCTGTAAGCATAGCTAAAAACAACAGGGGGGAGGGCCAGTTTGCTCTTATTCCAGAAAGAAACTAGAAGTCCAAGAATTCAGCTAGCTTAGCTCAAGCGTAGCCATTTCGGGGCATTTATGGGATATACCATACAGCTGCTAATCCAAAAGATTGCCCAATTAGCGTCCACCAACTGCTCCACGTCAGAGAGATGAAGCCGTCTGCTCCTCTGAAGATTTACAGCCTCGGAAACCCAGCAGGGTTAGAATAAACTCAGTGGAAGTATTTTCACTAAAAGAAAAAGGTTTTTTGTGGGTACGAAGGAGTCAGTTCCTCTTTCATAATCTCAACCAAGAGGGAGCAGACGTTCTCCATTGTAGAGGCAGGAGGGCTGTGGATTGCTGCGTTGGAGCCCAAGGCTAAACATTATTTAGGCATCACCACCAAAACATCTCCCTGCACGCAATCCACCATTCCCAGCCCCAGAGCATTCACACCTGTGCCATCCCCAGCCCAGAAGGGCTGTCTCCTTCCTCTCCAGCTAGGATCTGAATTCTCCATCAAAAGCTATCCTCCTAACTGCTCTCTGGATACTGTGGAAAAGCAACCAGTGGAAAGCATGAACAAAAGCACGGGAAATGCAGCTCCTCAACGAGATGAATCGACATGGTGATGCAACAGTGGGCTCAAAACAGCAGAGATTATGAGACCTGCAGGTCGCCTTCTGTTGTACAGGTTACTATGTGTAAACACCAACTTGACAGCATCTAACAACAACAACAACATGAAAGAGAGTAAAGCGGAAAACACCAGGCAGGATGTTTCTAATCTTCTGGCAGGCTGGGAGACATCATTCCCTCACTGTATTGTTGTTGTTGTTATGTGCCGTCGAGTCGTTTGCGACTCATAGCGACCCTATGTACAACAGCCCTAAACCCTGCTCTATCCTGTGCCAATCGCATTGCCTCTGACACACCTACTCCCCATTACTCCAGTCACTGAATCAATCCACCTCACAGAGGGTCTTCCCCTCCTGCGCTGTCCCTCTACTCTACCCAGCATGATGTCCCTCTCTAAAGACCTGTCCCTCCTTACAACATGTCCAGAGTATGTCAGACGAAGCCCCAGAATCCTTGCCTCCAAGGAGAAGCCTGGTTTAACCCTCTCTAGGATGAATCTGTTTGTTTCTTGACAGTCCATGGTACATTCAATACTCTTCTCCAGCACCACAGCTCAAAGGCATCAATTCTTCTATCCTCCCTAGTCATTGTCCAACTCTCTGATTCATAACAAGTGATTGCAAAAACCATGGCCTGTATCAGGCGGACCTTATTCTCCAGAGAGACAACATTGCTCTTGAGTACTTTAGAGAGGTCCCTAACAACAGGACTGCAGCCTTCAGTATGGACTGAGGCTCAATGTCAAGAAGACAAAGATTCTCACCACTGGACCAATCGGTAGCATCAGGATGGATGGCGAAGAGATTGAGATTGTCCACAGCTTCAGTTTGCTCGGCTCCACGGTCAACACTCTTGGCACCAGCAGCCAGGAAATCAAAAAACGTATTGCGATGGGGGGGGGACCCTCACTGTGTAGGCAATGAACTATTCAGACAAAGAATTGAGGCACCGAGAAGGCAACTTGAGATGCCATGCTAGTTCATGATGAAGCTGGAATTTGATCCCTAGTGGTCTACCTGGAGCCTGAGCCTTGCGCCCTCATACTCTCCCTTTGGGCAGAGGCTCAGAAGCTGGATCATAGACGAAGATGGGGCCAGAGATCTGGGCAGTAGCATGTGGGACCACTACTCACCAATCATGCATCTTTGGGCAACTCACCTCACTCAGCCCAGCTGCCTCATCTGTAAAGGTGGAGATGAGACGCCCTTTTCTGGCGGATTGTCAGTTCTCAGCACCTAGATCCCCTGAGTCAGCTGGGAAGGGCAGTAAGAAGTCATGAGGCTGGCGAGGGGTGTGCTGGGAACAAGGTTGGACAGGTGGGGAAAACTAGGGAGCCCTGGCTGCATCCTAGAGCAAGATCCCAGGGGTCAGTATGTTGAGAACCTCAAATAAACATTAAGACTCTAGGTTCATAAGCCCCAAGCTTCCAAAGTGGGCAGGCGTGTATCTGTCTTTCAACAGTTTCAACCAGAATCTCAGAATCCAGTCTCATTGGTCAGATTTGGGTCACATGACAATTCCCCAAACCAATCACTGTGGCCAAGGGAATGGGCTATTTTTATTGGCCAGGCTTGCATCTCATGCCAATCCTTGAACCAAGCCCTTTGTCAAGGAAAATGAAGTGCAATGATTGGTCAAGCATATATCACATGTTCACCCCTGAACCAACCACTTGTGGTCTGGCAAATGTTGGCCGGGCTTGCCAACAAGAGTCGTCTCGTTGTTCTTGAGTGCTGTGGAGTCGAATGTGGCTCAGCGACTCTGTGAACAACAGGCCTGCACCCTGAACTATCCCGTGCCATCCTCATCATCTCTGACACACTGCAGTCACTGTGTCAGTCCGTCTAGTTGGGAGGTCTTCCTCTCCTTCTCTGATCCTCCACCTTTCCAAGCACGATGACCTTTTTAAAGGAATACCCTCGCCTTGCAACATGTCTAGAATATGAGACGAAGCTTTGTCATTTTTGCCTCCAAGGAGCACTTTGGCTGCACCTTCTCCAAGACATAACTGTTCTTCCAGCAGTCCATGGGATATTCAGTGGGTCCCGGCAGTTTAAGATGAGGTAGAGGCCAGAGCAACTGAGAAGAGAACACAGGAGCAGAGGGAGAAAAGTAGCCAGGAAGTATGGAATGGACAGCAAGGCACGAAAAAGCTCATCTTCTCCAGCCTAGCTAGAGGGCACCTAACAACGCAACAAGAACTCCAACCTCAGCCAACACCCCACCCCAGGGCCAGATGTCAACACAACACAGAATCAGGGCATCTGTTCTGCTCGGCTGTCCTGAAGACGAGCGCATCTCAGCTTTCCTCTCAGCTTGCCCATCTATCAAGAGGCCAGCGTAGCAGCAACTTCATGGCTGAGAAGACAGTGCAGAGGGGAGTTGTTCTTTTTATTCTTCCACAGAGGCACCGCTCCATCCTGGGCATTCCGACTTGGGCGTCAGATGGCGGGCAGAGACCCTCTCTAGTATCATCTGCAGTGGCCCCACTACCGCCCTAAAAGCACTAGCTTCTCCACCTTACAGGTGAGAAAACATCCAGAAACTTCAATGGCTGCTCAGAGCTCTGAAGCCCGAGATGTATCTATAACACCTCTAGCAATTAGGTTTACATTGCTGCTTGATCTCTTACAACTGGGATAGAAACTCGGATACAAGCTGCTCCTTGGCGCCCCAAGATTGGTGCCCAGGGCACGTACAATACCTGCCCTGCCTCTGGCCATCACAGTAACTGTTGGGTGAACTGAATAAAGGACAAGTGGGAGGCAATGCTACCTAAGTTTCCTCTCCTGCTACAACAGGCGCCAGAACGAACCCACTCTCCACTCCCCGGTGATAGACACGCACTTACTCCGCTAATAATTCTCTTGGCGCCTCCACCGCGGGTCGCCCGGAACCCCGGGTCCCTGCCCCACAGCGCCGCCCAGTGGCGGCCCCGGAGACTGCAGGAGCCCACCAGGCTGCTCCCCCTCCCTTAACCTCCTTTGACCCCTCCACCCTTGATCCCCCCCCGCACAGCCCCTGCACCCGATAATTTACGAACCTCAGGTTCGCTGTCCCAGAAGTTCTTGGGGTTCGCAAGCAGCTGGGCCCCCTCCCTGCCTCAAGTCAAACTCCATCCTTTACGCCTTCCTGCATGTGCTAACTGCATGCGGCCATCCAGTGCTCTATCGCTTCCACAGGACGGAGAACCTCAAATTTATTTTACGGGAGCGGAAATGGATGGAAATGAGGGAATGTCCAGCTCCACGCAGCAAGAAAGGTTTGGGGAAGAGTTGGAAGCAGGCTTTGAACCGGAGTGTGACTTTGACTCCAATATTTTGTTTGGTGTCATTGCTGTGAAATAATAACTCCAACCAGGAACTCAGTGCATTCAGTTTGCTAAATGCTTAACCCCAACATTGCTCACGAAGTTGTCCTGAATCACTGACGTCAGAGCCTAAAGCAACTCTGACCACAGTGTGCTACCACCCACGATGAGCACTTGAACTGTGCCTGAGCCGAATAGGGCTGCTGTGCAGTAAAAGAGCCCTGGCTATGGGGAGCTCCGGTGGCTTAGAGGCAAGAAGCTGCACTGCAATCCCAATGGTGCATGGTTCAAAACCACCAGATGCTCTGCTGGAGAAAAAGGAACAATCTCCTCCTGTACCAGTCAGATCTGATTTGACAGTACACACACAAAAATAATAAAAGACTTTTTTTAAAAAAAAAAAAAAAAGAGCCCTGGCGGTATGGTGACCTGCTGACAGAAAGGTCCATGGTTCAAACCTACCCTTGGCTATGAGTCAGAACCCACTTGAAAACAGTAAGCCTGGTTTGGGTAAATGTAAAATACCCACCTGAGAACTTGAAACGGTTTCTCCTTGGAGGCAAGGATTTTGAATCTCCTTCTTACATACTTTGGACAAGTAGCCAGGAGGGACCAGTCCTTGGAGAAGAACACCATGCTCAAAAGGGTGGAGGAACAGCATAGGAGAGGAAGATCCTGGATGAGACTGATTGATACAGTAACTGGGGGAACGGGGATTGGTGTGTCAGGATCAGTGAGACTGGCACAGGATAGGGCAGGGTGCAGAGCTGCCGTACATAGGGTCGCTATGAGTCACAGAAGACTCGATGCCACATAACAATTGCAACAACATGGAAAAGAATTGAAATAGCTTCATTGCTTTTATATGGAACACATTTAAACATATGGAAAATATACCGAGATAAAGTAAATATTTTGGTAAATATATTGGAAGCAGAAGGGCATCCACTTCCTAAACAACATGCCTCTGGAAACCCTATGAGCTTTTATAAATAACCATAGTTATAGGAAGGCTTCAGGCCTTTTGCTCATAGGGTCATTATGAGTCGTGCTCAACTTGACAGCAATCAACAACAACAAAGTAAATACAGAATTATAATAATTTTACCTGTTTCCTTTAGCTTTTTAAATTAATTGCTAGAAACTTGTAAATGACATGTGGCTGAAATTATATTTCCGTCACACAGCGCTGGGTCTGATGGAGGCGGTGCCTGCTTCTGGGCCCCAGCCCAGCCCTGACAGCCTCTGCCACCAGCCCTGTGGCCTGCATTTTGACAAGCTCCTGGGTAGATCCTATATGTAGCCCACTCAGCCTGATAGGTTAATCTTCACAAAAGTCTGTTGAAGAAGTCTTTTTCTATGGATTTTTTTTAGGGTAAAAGAGTAAAGATAGTTTTAATAGAAAGGTACATCCCCAAAGGGACAGACTTCCCTCCTTGAAACAAAATCTAGATGAGAGAGGTCACCTGCTTCTGAGGTGAAGCTTTATTTCCAGCCTCCTTCTCTGGGTGGGCCTCTGGGCTGAAGTCTGGCCAATGATGCCAGGGAGGGTTCAAGTTTAGTGGGTGGTTCTCATTCTGGTCCCTGTTCTCACGTGCCCTAAGTGTCCCTGTTTTCCGACATCACTCATGCTCCCAAAGCACCAATTCTATGCATGTCAGTATTGGCTTCCTGGTTCTGATAGCTTAAATTTCCAAGCATAAACTTTTGCCTTTTTTTTTTTTTGGTTCTACTCCTAACATGCCCTCCTTAAGAGATTGTTGTTGTTGTTATGTGCCCTCAAGTTGCTTGCAACTCATAGCAACCCTATATACAACAGCCCTAAACCACGCTCTACCCTGTGCCAACCTTATTGTCTCTAACACACCTAGGCCCATTTACTCCAGTCACTGAGTCAGTCCATCTCATCGGAGGTATTCCTTTCCTGTGCTGTCCCTCCATCCTTCCAAGCATGATGTTCTTATCCTAGGTCTTGTCCCTCCTTGCAACATGCCCAAAGTATGTCAGATGAAGTTTCAGAATCCTTGCCAAGGAGGAGCAGCCTGGTTTCACCCTATCCAGGAGAGACCTATTTGTTCTCCTAGCAGTCCATAGTATATTCAATACTCTTCTTCACACCACAGGTCAAAGGAATCAATTCTCCTTTTATCATCCTTTGTCATTGTTCAGCCTTCTGATGCATAACAAGTAATTGTGAAGGCCATGGCCTGGATCAGGTGCACCTTAGTCTCTAGACTGGCATCATTGCTCTTCAGTACTCTGGCAAGGTCCCTGATAGCAGACTTTTCCAATGCAATTCATCTTTTGATTTCCTGGCTGCTGGTACCGACAGTATTGATTGTGGAGCCAAGCAAACTGAAGCTGTTAACAATCTCAGTCTCTTCACCATCTATCATGACTCTGCCAATTGACCCAGTGGTAAGAATCTTTGTTTTCTTGATGTTGAGCTTCAATCCATAGTTAAGGCTGCAGTCCTTGACCTTCTGCAACAAATGCCTCAGGGCCTCCTCAGTTTCATCATCATCATCTTAATAATAGATAACCTAGGCTTTGGCGCAAACACATTAGAACTAGCAAAATATTATAAAACCCAATGAATATGTAACAATTCTAAACTGTCACATACCTGTGATAACACAGACTCAAAATTCGTAAGGCAAAACAAAGAGACACTGACAAATGCATTATCATGATTATTGTTGTTGTTATTGTTAGATGCCACTGAGTCAAGTATGACTCACAGGGACCCTATGAATAAAAGATCTGAACCCTGTTGTATCCTGCACCAGCCTCACACTTCCTGACACACAAGAGCCCGTTGCAGCAGTCACCGTGTCAATCCCCCTGATTGAAGATCTCTTCCTCTCTTCGCTGACCCTCCGCCCTTCCCAGCATCCTGTCTTTCTCCAAAGAATAGCCCCTACTAGCAACATGTCCAAAGTTTGTGAGGTGATGTCTCATCATTCTTACCTCCAAAGAGAATTCTGGCTGCACCCTCTCCAAGATAGATCTGTTCCTTCTCTTGGCTGTCCATGGGATGTTCAGTGCTCTTCTCCAACACTACAGCTCAAAGGTGTCAATTCTTCTTCTGTCATCCTTATTCATTCTCCAGCTCTCAGATGCATAGCAAGTAATCAGAAAGACTATGGCCTGAATCAGACGCACCTTACGCCGCACATCATTACACCTCAATAATTTGGAGAGTTCCCTAACTGCATATTTTCCCAGTGCAATGCATCTTCTTCTTTCCTGACTTCTGGTACCAGTGGTGTTAATTGTGGATCCTATTAACAGTTTCAATCTCCTCTCCATCCATCATGATGCTGTCCATCGGTCCAGTGTAAGAGTCTTAGTTTTCTTGACATTGAGGTGTAATCCATACCTCAGGCTGCATTCCTTGATCTTCTGCAACAAGTTATTCAAGTCCTCTTCATTTTCAACAACCAAGGTTGTGTCATCTGCATAACACTGGTTATTGATGAGTTTCATTTTAATCCTGAGGCCACACTCCTCTTCCTAGAGTCCAGTTTCTCGGATAATTTGCTCAGCATACATGTATTCTCGCATTATGGTTGTTAAGTGCTGTTAAGTCTAGTATGATTCATCAAGACCCTATAAACTACAGATCTGAACCCTGTCCCATCCTGTGCCATCTTCATAATCTCTGACGCACGTGAGCCCATTGCTGCAGTCTCTGTCAGTCCACCTGGTTGAGGGTCTTCCTCTCCTACGCTGTCCCTCCACCTGCCCAAGCATGATGTCCTCCTCCAAGGAATAACCTCTCCTAGCTACATGTCCAAAGGATGTTAGACGAAGCTTTACCATCCTTGCCTCCAAGGAGCGCTCTGGCTGCAGCTTCTCCAAGACATCCCTGTTTGCTCTTTTGTCAGTCCATGGGATGGTCAGTACTCTTAATATTCCCAGATTAAAACAGACTAGGAAGGAGGATTGACCATCTACTTCTGAAGCAGCAGGGCACTGAAAACCTTATTATCATGTTTAGAGGGAGTTTTTTAAGCTATTGTTTTGGTAACATTTCTGATTGATTTATTTCTTTTTAATTTTATTATTTTGGTGTGTGTACCGTCAAATTGGATCTGACTGGTACCGGAGGAGATTGCCCCTCCTTCTCCAGCAGAGCATCTGGTGGATTCGAACTGCGTACTTCTGGAACTGCAGTGCAGCTTCTTGCCACTAGGCCACCAGAGCTCCCTGATTGATTTATTTTTTAATTTGAGTGCAAGTTCATAAATCATATTGGCTTTTCATTTGATCATTTATAGACATTTCATTTCATAACGCTATTACAATTGATAAATGGAATTCATTAACTACAAACTCTCATTGTATATTGTCTTTCCCTTCACACCCAACTTATTATCTATTTATTGCATTTTGTTTCTCTCTCTTGCAATCCCATTTTTCCTTGTTGTGTACCATCGAACCTGATCCAACTCATTAGCATCTTTATCATACTCTTTCAGTAACTGATAGATCAAAAAAAGAGAAAAGAGTCAATAAGATATAGAAAGAAACCCTGGTGGCATGGTGCATTGTGTGGTGGACTGGGGACTCAAAGGTTGGCAGTTTGAATCTGCCAGTTGCTCTTGGGAGCTCTTGCCTCTTCTGAAGGTTTGCAGCTATGAAGAAAGAGAGAAAGAGTTGTCCTGAGTGTAAATGGACTCAGGACAGTGGATTTGGGTTTTGGTTTTTAAGGATGTAGAGGGTATAAACAAGACACGATAGCATTAGTTATGAGGGAAATGCAAATGAAAACCACAATGAGACGGGATTGCACTCCCACTTGCTTGGCAGAAATGATAAAGTTGAACGACTGCAGATTTGGCAAGGACACGGTTCAGTGGGAGCGCTCATCCACTTCGGGTGGGAGTGTGAATTGGTTCAGTCTCCTTGGAAAACAGTGCAGCCTCCTAGTAAAGCTGAACACGTGTGCTGTCTGACTTAGCAAATCTCATCCCAGATGTAGCATTTAAGAGTATGTATTTGTGGCCTAGTGGTAAAGAGCTGCACTGCTGACCTGAAGGCACTTAGTTTGAATCCACGAGCTGCCCTGCAGGAGAAAGATGGGCAGTGTCCTCCTGTGTGATTTACAGCTTCTGAAGTCCTGCTGGAAGGCCAGCTATCAGTCAGCCCTGCCTCAGTGGAAAGTAGCACCTGAAACACAAACAGCAGATTGAACCTCCTCCTTTTGTGCAACACCCTGCCTCCACCGTGCTCAAGTCCATTGTCACGGCCACTATACCTACCTCTCTCGTTGAAGGTCTTCCTCTCTTTCACTGACCCTCCACATTGCCAAGCATGATGTCTTTTCCCAAAGACTGGCCCACCTGGCAATATGACCAAGGTATGTGAGATGAAGTTTTACCATTCTTGCCTCTAAGGAGCAAAGAGATGATTAATTTTTTTTTAAATCAAGATGCTGGGGCCTCTTGGAGTCTCTCTGGGATACAGTTAGAGGGACATGAGAGGGGCTGTGGGAGACGTCTAGGGCACTCGGACTTTTTATGGGTGTTTAGTACAGGGATGTCTAGTGATTTTCATTTCATTTTTATTAATTTTAATAAACATTTACAGAGATTTTGGATTTCCATTCATTCATTGCTGCAAGTGACTTTCTTTAAACCCCATTTCTTTTGCATGTAAGTTGTTGTGTGCTGACAAGTCGAGTGTGACTCATAGTGACCCTATCAAACAGAGCCGCTCACAAAAAAAGTGCTGTCGCTATAAATGTGCATATACCGTATGCAAATGTACCAGAAATGAAAATGAGGGGCGTGAGAGCGGTGGGGACAAGTATATTCTGTATGTATGATTTGAGTATTTGTGCAACAAATATGGAGCTTCTAAAGTGTAGTGATCTCAGCAATAATGACATTTATTTAAAAACAAGCAAAAAACAGAGAACAAGAAATGCTGTGAGACTACGGGGAGATTGGAACTCTTGTATGCTGCTAGTGGGGCCAAGCTATGGAATTTCTTTTAAAAGCTAGAAATACAAAGACTATAGGATCCTGTAACCCTACTTTTAGGCATATATCCTAGGGAAGTAAGAGCTACGACATGAATAGGCACATGCACACCCATATTCATTGTAGCACTATCCACGGTAGCAAAAAGATGGAAGCAACTCTGAAGGGCTAAAGGAAGTGTGATACTGGGGTAATGGGGGTAGGTGTGTCAGAGACAATAAGGTTGGCTCAGGAAAAAGTGGGGTTCAGAACTGTTGTACATAAGATCGTTATGAGTCACAAACGACTTGACAGCACATAACAAAAACGAACAACAACAACAATATCCAATTAGAGTACCATACAACAGTGAGAACAATGGGAATCCCAAGCACTTGATTGTGCTCACCTATACCTGCACCAGGAGTCTATAGTGCAAACAGAGGAGGGGAGCATTGCATGGTTTGGAATTGGGAAGGAAGTGTATGAGGGTTGTATTCTCTCTTCATACATATTCAGTCTGTATGCTGAGAAAATTATTCGAGAAGCTGGACTCTATGAGGAGGAGTGTGTCATCAGGATTGGAGGAAGATTCATCAATAACTTGCATTATGCAAATAATACAACTTTGCTTGCTGAAAGGGAGCAAGACTTGAAGCACTTGTAGAAGATCAAAGAATGCAGCCTTCGGTATGGATTGAATCTCGATGTCAGGAAAACCAGGATTCTTACCACTGTACCAATAGGTAGTATCTTGATAGATGGAGAGGAGACTGAAAACTTTCAACAGCTTCATCTTGTTTGGATCTACAATTAACACCTTTGGTACTGGCAGTCCGGAAATAAGGAGATGCATTGCACTGAGAAAATTGGCAGTTAGAGACTTCTCCAAATTATTGAGGAGTAATAATGTGAGGTTGAAGACTAAGGTGAGTCTGACTCAGGCCATAGTCTTTCCAATTACTTGCTTGCTGTGCATCTGAGAGCTGAACAATGACTAAGGATGATAGCAAAATTATTGACGGCCTTTGAATGGTGATGTTGGAGAAGAACACGGAATATCCCCTGGATGGCCAAGATAATGAACAGATACATCTTGGAGAGGGGGCCGTCTGAGTGCTCTTTGGAGGCAAGAATGATGAGGCTTCGCCTCACATACTTTGAACATGTTGCTAGGAGGTGCTATTCCTTGGAGAAGGACATGATTCTGGGAAGGGTGGAGGGTTGGCAAAGGAGAGGAAGACCCTTAATCAGGTGGATTGACATGATGACTGCTGCAATGGGCTCTTGAGTGCCAGGAAGTGTAAGGATGGTTTAGGACAGAACAGGGTTCAGATATTTTGTTCATAGAGCTGCTATGATTCATACTCGACTCAATGGCACCTAACGACACCAGTGAAAATTAGTGAAGACTCTAGAAAGTAAAACAAGGAAGGAAATGTTGTTTCTCATGAGCAGAGCCAAAGGAAGACTGTTGTTGTTGTTGTTGTTTAATGCCGTCGAGTCGTAGACAACTCATAGTGACCCTATGAACGAAAGGCCTGAGCACTGTTCGTACATAGAGTTTCTGGAGGCAAGCCATTTCGGAAGTGGATGCCGCTTCTGCTTCCAGGCTTGATTTAGTCGGGAAGCTCCAGCCAACACTGTCCTTGGCACATCACTGTCACAGTCTTCAGCATCACAGCAACCACGAGTTACCTCTGTACAGCAACGCACAGACCAGTGCTATACCACCAAGAAAAATGTTTGACAGGAAGACAATTTGAACCTGGCCGAGGGCCACAGATGAAAATCACCCACCTTCGCCTTGGTAGCACAGCTTCCTTTCCACTAGGCCAACGTAGCTCTCTCTTGGTCATCGTCATAAAGGAAGACTAGCAAAGTGAAATGTAATTTTTCCAGAGGGTCAAGAGCTCGCTCAGGCTAATGGCCCTGAGCAGCTTCAGAGCCCCTGCTTTTATTAGCAGAAAATCAAAGCATACAGCAAAGCAGGATTTCATAGGGTGGGTAAATGTCTAAACATATGGAACAAAACGTAGGTAATATGGAACAAAGCATAGAGAGGCATGAACAGTTTTCAAGAAAGCATCTTTGTACTCATGAACAAGGTCTTACGACACACTTAACAACCTGATCAAGAACATCAGAAAATAGTCTTTGTTTAACAGAGACTTTCCAGATCCCGTTCGTGGTGATACATACTCCAGGAAGCCTGAGACTGCTTTCAGTCCCATCCATTCTTAGTATTCTTTGTCTGCTTTCAGGTGTTGTAGCCAAGTCCTTTCGCACAGACTCCATGGCCACTAGTAACCCTAGTGAACTAGAATGACTCTACAGGAAACATCTCTTTTGCTAAATCTACAGACATGCTAAATAAATGAAATAAGTTATTTGCAAAAGAAGAAATACAACAGGAGACTAAGACTGGACAAAGAGTCATGAACAGGTTTATATCTAGAAAGAAACATTCTTTGATGGTTACTGGGAGATGGGGGTGGGGAAAAAGGAGGGAGAGAAAAATCACTAACTAGATAATAGGAAAGAGTTCATTCCGGTGAAGACAGAGACAATACATAGATTGTATGGGGAAAGTTAGTACAACGTGGACACGGCAAAGGCAGACACTGAGAGGTGCTTGAGAATGCAGGGCAGCTGTGGTAAATGCCATGACATATACACTCGTGCCACAGTAATAACACACAATGATTTGTGAGTATATTAACTTGGCAAGACTGTATGCTAAATAGGTGAAGGAGGCTGTATGGGGGTAAACCTGTGGGCAGACATAGGTCTGTTGTTGTAGTTATGTGTCATTGAGTCATTTGCAACTCATAGCAACCCAATGTACAACAGCTCTGAAGCCTGCCCTATTCTGAGCCAATCTCACTGACTCTGACATACCTACCGCCATTTCCTTAGTTACTGTATCAGCCCATCTCATCTGAGGTCTTCCTCTCTTGTGCTGTCCTTCCACCCTTCCAGGCATGATGTCTTTCTCCAAGGATTGGTTCGGCCATGTGCCCCAAGTGTAGGTATGTTGTTATGTGCCATCGAGTCGTTTGCGACTCATAGCGACCCTATGTACAACAGCTCTAAACTCTGCTCTGTCCTGTGCCAATCACACT
>NW_006399836.1:7999500-8006525 GCF_000299155.1 Elephantulus edwardii
GCCACAAGGACCTGATGTGGGCCACCTTGGCCAAGTGTCCTTCAGAGCCACACTTAAAGCAAGTAAGTGGGAGCTTCCTCTCTACTCCCTTGCCTATCTGTGGCTCTCTTCTGTGACACTGTTATAAAAGGGAATTTTTATAGATATATAGACATAGATATATAAAAGGGAATGACATTTATTCCTACAGAAATGGGAACTAGTATTAACTTACCACAAAGGAAGGTAAATAAAATCCAAATCCACCATCTTTGAGTCACTTCCAAGTCATGGCTCTCCTGGACACATGGGACTGCCCCATTGGGTCTCCAAGGCTGTGGTTCGTGTGCAAACCTCATTGCTGTCCCAAAGACGGTCTGGTGGGTTTGAACCGATGACACCTTTACAATTAGCAGCCCAATTCTTAACTTATAATGACACCACCACGGGTCCTAGAGAAGATAAGAAGAGAATTTAAAACCAACCAACCAGCCACCAACCAACAAAAAAGCATAGTTTGTCTTCTATGGAGAGCTACTCAAAAGAATTGAGCCCAGGCCCTGCAAACCCTGGAGGTTCAACAAGCAACTCTAAGTTATACTCAGATTTGGGCTGGACGGGAGGTTAGCACCCCTAACCCCTTTCACTGTTCAGGGGGCAACTGTACAAAGAGGTCGGCAGGCTGGGTTCTAGTCGACGCCTCCAGCCTGGCCATGGGGATCCCAGACCTGAGGTCAGGAACCAGCTGTTGCTGGTCACCTGCTGTTCAGGGGACCTCCATGTATGACACAGAACCAGGCTCCCTGGGTATTCAGCAGTTTATTTTGGGAATGTAGACTGCCAGGCTTTTCTTCCGAGGTGCCTCTGGATTTCTGTTAGCAGAGCACACTAACATTTTGCACCAGATTTGACAGAAAGATTTGATAGAGACTTCTTAGCACCAAAGCCCAGCCCATCACGTATGGTTAGTGTGACTTCAAGTCCTGCATCCTGGGTCTCCAGTAAACTTGTCCTATGCTGAGAAGGGAAGTTCTGGTCCAACCTCCCTTCCCCTACCCTCTGTGGAGTGGAGGGAGAAAAGCTGAGCATGACCACCTGGACCCCAGCACTGGGGAGACTTGAAACCACCATGTCATTTCATCAAAAGGGGGTTGTGTGCTGGTTTCTCTCTTTACAGATGAGAAAACAGAAGTTCAGAGAGGACAAAAGACTTACTGGCGTCCCACAGCTACCAAGAACCTGGCACTCCACTGTCAGGGTCCGGAGCACCAGTGTTTGTATTTTCTTCTTTTCACAGCAGCCTACATTATGCAGATGACACAACCTTGCTTGCTGAAGGTGAGGAGGACTTGGAACACTTACTGCAGAAGATCAGAGACTGCAGCCTTTAATATAAATTACATCTCAGCATCAAGGAAACAAAAGTCCTCACCACTGGGCCAGTAGGCAACATCGTAATAGATAGAGAAAAGATTGAAATTGTCAATGATTTTTATCTTACTTGGATCCACAATCAACACTCTTGGTGCTAGCAGTCAGGAGATTAGGGGATACATTGCTTTGGGCAAGTGACCTGTCAGGGACCTCTCCAAAATACTGAAGAGCAATGATGTCAGTTTGAGGACTAAGGTGAACCTGATGCAGGTCATGATCCTTTCAATCACTTGCTATACACTTGAGAGCTGAACAATGAGGAAGGATGAGAGGAGAGGTGATGCCTTTGAACTTTGGAGAAGAGTACTGAACACCCCATGGACTGCCAAAAGAACAAACAGATAGGTCTCCGAGAAAGTGCCATTAGAGTGCTCTTTGGAGGCATAGATGGTGAAGGTTGGTCTCTCAGACTTTGGGCATGTCCAAAGTGCTGCTTGTCACCGAGAAGCACCCCCAACCGGTGTACCCCCCAAAACTAGGGGTTCGGCCAAGACCTTCCTGCAGCACCTGTGGCGGCCACGCGGGGGCAGCAGGCGCACACAGGCCGCTGTCCGAGGTCCTAGCCTCCGCTGGGGGAGGCCTGGGGCGCTGCAGGAGGAGAGACGAGCCTCCTGGGTCCCCGGGTTCCTGGGGATGCTGGCTCCACGCTGAGCACTCCAAGCAGGTCGCTTCCCCCGGAAGCCTCAGTTTCTCCATCTGTCTAATAGACTATGTGATTTGCAAGGACCCGTTTGACTCTGGCACCAGTAGAGGGACCTTATGGGTCTTCCTACCTTGGTTTCACCAAAGACCGGGTTGCCCAGGTGCGGAATGAGAGCCTAGAGCTGGGGGGCGAGTTCTTGGGATCACATCTGACCCAAACCCAACTCTGTGCCCTTGCAAATCAATCCCCATAAACAGAGGGGGAACATAACATAATCCCCATAAACAGAGGCCCATGTCCCCATGGACAGATGAGGAAACCGAGGCACGAGAGCAGGGCAGAGCTGGATCTGGGAGCCACCACTCCTGTCCCAGGTTCTCTCCCAGGCTCTCCTTCCTAATGTAAGGACAGTCATGCCCTTCTTCTATGCCCTTAGGTTTGTTTGGAAAATTAAACAAGACTTGAAAGTTTGTTTTCTTTGAAGAACAGGAGGCATAGAGAAAGGTGGTGGGCTTCAGGGTCCCAGGGGAAGCCTAGGGCTTGGGGAGCAGACCCCATAGCAACCTCTGAAGCGTCAGTGGCAAGATTCTGGTCTTCCTGCCTGGGTCCGCCCTGGTCTCCTATCTTTCCCGCTTCCAAAGCCCTTCCTCAGGAGAAGAGTGTGTGTGAGAGTGTGTGTCGGGGGGGGGGGTCTTAGCAGCCATGGGAGGCAGATGAAGATACTGAGGTTCAGAGAGGGACAATGATTTGCCCAAGATCACACAGTGCGTCGGAGTCAGGGCTGGGACTGGAACTATGCTGTCAGATCACCCCCCTGGCGTCCCAGGGTGGGAAAGGAGCACAGGGCCCCAGTCCCAGGCTGTGCTGGCTGCGGTACTGCTGACCAGTGTTCCAACCATGGTCTGCAGAGGCGTGGGGTCACTAGAAGCAGCAAGCAGCCTGGGATGTGAACCCAGATCTGGCACCTAACCCAGCACGGAGCCCAGGTCTGACTGTCCCTGGGAAAGTGGTGAGGCTCTGCAGGATGCATCCTCACACAGCCCGGAACCCAGGGAGCCAGGAAGAGGGAGGCAGGTTTCCAGGGTCACCTGGTCAAGCACGGTGTCAGTTGACCCAGTCTGACCTGCCCACATGACACAGTGAAATACATGGGCTCTTACACCAACTGAACTGTGACTGTGTTCTAGATACTGTGCTGGGGGAGAGCTGGGCCCCAGCACTGGGCCGATGCCATGAAAAGCCTCTGAGGCTATAAAAAGGGACCCAGGCATCACACTGGCCTCAGACACTTGGGCCACAGCAGCTGAACAGGGGTCGACCAGCGCTGAGATTGTTTGTCTCTCAAAACAAAGGTTTAGACAACTTTTCTTTATAGCTCTGGAAGGACTCAAGGTTGACCAGAAGTCTCCATACAATTCTCTTTGCCACAGCAAAGTGGAAAGTGTGTCTCTTTCTAGACTTCTGAGTCTGCATCTCTGCTGTGTTCTCTCTCTCTCTCTCTCTCTCTCTCTCTCTCTCTCTCTCTCTCTCTCTCACTTCCTCTCTCTCTGTGTATGGTGCTGGTGGGGGATTTATAGGGGCATGAAGCCTGGTGTGTGTGTGTGCTCTATGCTGTGATCTGGCTCTCAACTACTGCAACTGAGCCACTCAATGGGGCCAGAAAGTGCAGGCTCCAGAGAGGGACAACCTGGGGCTGCCAGTTCAGTACCAGCATCAAGGGCTGTGGGGAAGGTGCGACCAGGTAGGTGGGACCAGTACCACACTCTCACCTACTGCTGTGTCCAGCTTCTGCAGAAGGTGATAAAGAGATGGGTCCCTGACCTTCAGGGACAGCCCTGGTCACAGAACGATGTCATCAGGAGGGCTAGAGCTTCCTTCTCCTCTTCATCACCATCATCATCACAGGCTTCAAAGAATTTCCTTGCCTGATTGACAGCTGGCTGGGCCAATACAAGGGGGAGGAGAGCCAGAGAAGGGAGTTCCCCAGACACCTCCCCGACCCCAGAGCTGGGAGCACTTGTCCTCAATATGCAAAGGCTCAGACCCCAAGGGGAAGGGACTGGGGAGCTCTCTCACCTCCCGCCCTGTCTCTAACCCTCCCCGTGGTCTGCCATCCCCTCACAGACACACCTGCCCCCCAAAGAGCCTGTGGGGTCCTCTGCTGACCCCTCCCGTGGACCCTAGGGCCCCCTACTAGCTAAAACCCAGAAGCTTGGGGTTGACATTGAAGGCTCCCCTCGCCTTGACCAGCAGGCCATTTCCTTCATTCTCTGAGAGTCATTAGGGTCACTGGGCAGCCCAGCTAATGCCAGACTTTGGCCAGAGCCTGGGGACACCCCCAATCCTCTCTTAAGTGGTGAGGGGCACTATTGCCAAGTCCTCAAAGCCCACACTTCAGCCTCCTTCTTGAGGAAAGCTTTTGAATGATCCTGCCCTTCTCTGAGTACCTCCTACGCATGGCTCATCAGGGACACCCCCAGAGGCAGGCTTGCTGTCCAGATCTCCCACCAGGGAGAGGGGGGCCGGTAAGAGAGAGCCCTACCCGAGCCAGGAGCCCTGCACTCCTGCCTGCAGTGTGACCTCAGCTCACTCCTCCCCACTCTGCACTCCTGTCACAGCCCTCTAGGAAGTGCGTCCTGGGGAGTCAGCCCTTTGGGATGTACTGCGTCAGAGGGTAGCAGAGGTGGGGTTGAGGAGTCACCAAAGCTGTGGCAGGAGGGCGGGGCTCAGCCTGGGTCAGGGCCAAGGTCATCTTGGCCCCAACGGGGTGTGCTGGGAGCTCACTCACATCCCCCCACAGCTATGCTCAGCCTGCCCGGCTGGCCGGAATGCCAGGGAGAAGCCAGAGCTTCGTCACCATCATCATCATCGTCATCATCATCATCTTCTTCTTCATTGCATCATCTTTCATTAACCACCACCATCATCATCATCATCAAGAACTTCCAAGAATTTCCTTCGCTAGAGCATGTCTCTGGCTGGAGACCAGCTGCACACGTACACATAGATTGTTCTAGACTTGGCCTGGAGTGGCACTTCTATATCTTTTTACCTTTCCTCTCTGCTGGGATGCAAGGAAGGGAAGGGATCCCAATCCACCCTACATCCCGAGTATACCAAGCGCTGGCTCGCATCAACTTCAGCAGAAAGGCAGGATGCTCACCCCCATCTTACAGATGGGAAAACTGAGGCTCAGGGAGGTTAAGGCTGCAGTCACGAGAGGGCGAGGTGGGGCTTAACCCCAAATCTGCTCATCTTCCCTCTGCCTCTAAACAAAAGACAAAAAGGAAGGAAAAAATGAGCCCTGGGAGCAGCTCCCCTCAAATTCGCTCTGGCCGCGCCCCCTGCTGAATGATCCCATGAACTAAGAGGCTCTAGAGCCTTCCTGCTGCCCGTGTGACCCGATCACGTGGCCTCGAACAAGTCTCTGACGTCTTGCCACTGGGGTCTCCCCATCCATGAAGTGGGGTGCTGTTAGCACAGGCCCCCCCAAGGGTTGAGAATTAACTGGGTCCTGATGTGAGAGGCAGTTACAGCAGAGCACGTGGGCACACAGGCCTCGAGTCCCTTCCTCCCCTGCCCTCCTCAAGGGCAGAGCTGCCCCCTCCCTGGGTCTTTGTCCTCCCTGCCCAGCCAGCCTGGCATCTCTGGAGACAGCAGCGGGCGGCCTGCCAGCGCCTCCCCGCCACGGCCGGCCTCCCACCTGGTGATGAGTGAATGAATGAGTCTCCACTTCCTCCTCCCACTATCCTGTCGCTTCCTCACCTCCCAGGAGTTTGTGGAATCTTCTCTAACCTTCTGCTGCCCACCTGCCAGCTCAGGTCCTCCACCCTCAAAGCACATGATTGGAAGAGGGGAAGTGAGGGTCGGTCATCTCCCCCAACATCTGCACCCTCCACCTGGCCAAGCCATCCCCTCCAGGGACCTCCCCCAGATGCTGTGTGATCGGCCCCTCTCACCCCTCTCAGAGTCCCAGGCCCCTCAGGCTGCAAAAAGGAGGCAAAGAGCCCACTTCTCAAGGGCTTGTTCTAAGGATCAAACAGAGGGATCTGGAGACTCTGTGAACCGTGACAGGTGATAGCTTTGAAGATCCACGTGCCTTAGAGCGCTGAGCTGAATGAAACAGGACTTGAGGCCTGGAGTCTAATCAGCCAGAGGTTTATGCAGGCCCACTCCTTCTCCCCAGTTCCTCCTGCACAGCACAAACCACCCAGGGCTCAGCCACAATGCATTTGAACCCATACAGGCCCTTCAGAGAAAACGCCTGGTGATCCACTTCAGAGAGGTCACAGCCACTGAAAACCGTGGAACATTGTTGTTGTTATAGCTGTGCATATAAGGGGCCACCGTGAGTTACATTTGAGAACTGGTTTATGTCTTTTTGCTTTGCTGGTCCCACTCTTAGGGAAAAACTAAGTTGACGGCTCCAGGGAAGTGGGGACGGAGACCCAAGCCCTAGAATCACAAGGTGTGGGGTCAGTTCACCTTTGTTCATTCCCAGAGCCCAGGCCCTGCTCTGGCATCGCACACCTTGAGCCAGGGGCTCCTGCTCCTGGGGGTACAAGGCTTGGGGGAGAGCCTTGGAGAGCCTCTAGGGGAAGTGAACTGAGGCCTGACTTACGAAGGTAAGGAGAGGATTTCTATCAGGAAACTGATCCTAAAAAAAAAAAAAGAAAAAGAAACTGATCCTAGGGAGCTCTGGTGGCCTAGTGGCAAGAAGCTACACTGCAGTCCCAAAGGTATGCAGTTCGAATCTACCAGATGCTCTGCTGGAGAAGGAGGGGCAATCTCCTCCTGTATCAGTCAGGTTTGATTTGATGGTACACATGCATGAATTAATAATAAAAAAAATTTCAAGAAAGAAACTGGTCCTCTGGGGAGGAAATAGCTTCTGAACCAGCTGCAGCCTTAAAAAATTCCAACAATCTCTTTGTCAAAACCCACTCGTAGCAGACCCTTCACTGGGTTC
>NW_006399836.1:8006625-8010565 GCF_000299155.1 Elephantulus edwardii
TGGTCCATATTCCTGAACAGATAAATACAGCATGTGTACTCAAGCACACACATGCACACACACATACATATAATATACATAAAAAGGAGAGCATAAAAGGGGCACAGTTCTAGAAATTACTTAGACATTGGGACTGATAGCAAATCTAAACTTCTGAATTTGAAGGATTAAGATTGCAGGCTCCGGGGTATCTAGGTGAACTGGCAAAACACAGTCCATAAAGATAATATTGCACATCCTGGTCTGGTGAATAGCAGCTGCAACTTTAAAGATTTATGAGCAGCCTCACAAATAACCTAAGAAACAATTACTATCTGTTCCCACCTGGAGCAAAAGAAAATGAAGACTGGAGATCCAAGACAGCAATTAGCCCAGAGGTCAGTGGTCCACTTGGACCAGGAGCAGAAGAACGAGAGAGTGCTCGACTACCACTACCACTGCCTATCGGTCTGCGGAGCTGCGATAGAAGGTCCTGGTTAGACTGGGTAAAAAGTGGGATGCAAGAGCAAAGTTAAAACAAAACTAAAACAGACAGATGGGTCTGAAACAGGCTGGAGGAACCTTAGGACTACGGCCTTAAGACCACCTTGTACCTAAAGACTGAAGACAGTTCCAAAGACCGCAACTGACAGACCCGTCTGTGAAAGAAGTAACCGCTGGGAAGAATGTGCTCGTTTAGAACAATCAGCTCTAGCAGAGCGAAAGGGCAGCAAGGAGGGAAGGCGATCCTGATGAACGGGAATAGGGAGCCCTGGGAGCAAATGGGGAGAGAACGCTCACACAGTGTAGGGATTGCAACCAAGGGCACCAACAGCATGTCAGTTACGGGTGGAAAACTAATTCACAATGCAGACTCCGACTACGCAGCACGACGCAATATCCCCAGACCCGCACACCAGCACCTGCTGAAAAAATACAGCGAAGTGAAAGAAAAATACAACTAACATGGAACGAGTGGACATGCTATATGGGCATTTTAGGAAGTAGGTCATGTGACCTCCCAGGTTGTTTACCCATCTGTAAAACCGTGCAATGACGCGGCCCGTCTCACGGGTTGCTGGAAGCCTGGGTGGAATGAGCTGGGCTGAGGGTCACTACATAGTGGATCTTTAGTTTGGGGAATTTTGACGGACAGGGAGAGCTGGGGGTCCCTCAGAGCCACTGCTGTCTAATCAACTTTGATTCAGGGCACTCTCCCTCGGGCGCGCATCAGGGATGCATCCTGTCTCCATACCTTTTTTTTTTCCTCCTTTTAAAAATTATTTTATACTTGTTTATTTACAAAGTTCAAATACATTTTTTTCACACAAGATCTTTCCCAGTTCCTTCACACACACCCGCCATCAAATTGTATGACCTTATTATTAACCCCCTCCCCACCCATCCTCACCCCTCTGCTTCCACCATTCCCCCACCTTGGCTCCTCATGCTCATTCTACAGTAATGGTTTTATGCAGTATTTGTCCTTATGGAACTGAGTTAGTTCACTCAGCATAATGCTCTCCAGTCCCTCTCAAGTTACATAGTTGACAGACCCACAGGGCTTACTCACTGACTTCTGGGCAACAACCTACCTTGCTTACAACAGCTGCAGCGAATCAGCGAGCTCCATGACCACTTCCTCTGCCAAGAGACAGCCCCTTCCCACCGAGTGCTTAAAAGCCTGCTCACCCCCACCACATGTGCGACTTCTCTGCCCTTTGCTGCCCCTCTATGGCTGAACTTCACCCAAGAGGTCCATAAAAAGCTTCTTTGCTTACTTTTGGTTTCTGCACCTGTTTTACATTACAATAGTAACTTACAAAATCATTGCTACTGTGTGCTGCATAGTACACCATTGTGTGAATGTACCATAATTTCTCAATCCATTTGATTGTGGTTGGACATCTGGGCTATTTCCACGTTCTTGTGATGGTGAATAAAGCTGCTATGAACATTGGTGTACAAGTCTCACTTTGTGCTTCAGGTCTCATTTTCTCAGGATTTATTCCAAGCAGTGGAATAGCCCGGTCATATGGAATTTCTATGTCCGTCTTCTTGAGGAAGTGACAAACTGCCTTCCAGGGGTTGTACCATTTTACAATCCCACCAACAAGATATGTTTCTATCTTGTCACATCCTGTCCAACATTTATTACTTGTCCTGTTACATTTTGCCACTGCTACTAGAGTGAGCCGGTATCTCACTGTGGTTTTGATTTGCAGCATTTCTTCATGGGTTTGTTGGCCAGTGATTTTAAACATTTCTTCATGTGTCTGTTTGCCATTCGAAAATCTTCCTCCTTGAAAATCCTTTCCATGCCTGTTGCCCAGGCTGTAAATCTTAACAGGCACAGACTGTCTCCTCTTTCCCCTGCAAAGTTGCTGATGGATTCAAACCACTTACCTTTTCAATTAGCAGTCCAACAAATCAACCACTGTGCCACTAGGAAAATGTAGAGATAAGGATCAAAGAATGGCATTTTTAGCCTCAGGCTTGAGGGTGAGAAGAAACGGGCTTGATCCATTCAAGTCAAGGATGTGGCAATGCTGGGAGACAGGAAGAGGGGAGAAGTTTTCTCAGGACCTCGTAGGCATGAGAATAAAGGCTAATAAGGGCTTTATTTGGAAGCAGGGAACTCATGCAAATATATGCAAAATATGCAAATCAGCCCAACTGGGCAGCAGTGGAAAGAGGACCAGCTGGTGATTTTGTTCGCAAAGTGTGGTCCAGGGCCACCTGTGACAGTCACCTGGGAGGCTCATTCTGGCCCGGCTTCCCTCAGACCTGCTGCTCCGTCCACATGTCCAGGGAGCTCCCAGGTGAATATTTACTTATGGAGTCACTTACTGAACACGCACATGGCGATGCGTTGTAATTATAGCTCATTTGAGTACATCACATTACAATACAGAATACAAACACTCCAACGTGCTACAGAAGTCTCCTCCCACCTCACTCTCCATCCCCACCTCCAGAGGCAATTCCCGGTGTCCTTCTGGAAGCGGATTCCCAGGTGAGTCAGCCTCTGCTGACTCTGCATCCTGTCCTCAGGTGACACCTCGGGGTCATGCGCAGACCTAACTACCCCGTCCCCAGCCACTCACAATGGAGGGCAGACTCAAGTGGAAGAACCACTGCCCTGCAGTCAACTGAACCCCTCCCTGCCCTGATCCTCCGTTTCCTTCCCTGTAACCAAGGTAGAAGGAGCTCTGGTGGTGCAATAGTGAAGTGAAAGGTCAGAGGTTCAAGTCCACCAACATCCTGCAGGAGACAAGACCTGTCGATCCAAGGCTGTGAAGATTTTGGCCTGGGGCACTGCACGGAGGCAGCTCCAGTCTGTCCTGTTGGGTCACTGTGAGTTGGGATCCACTTGGCAGCTACAGAAATGGGACCCATCTTGACTCAAGTCAGGAATCTCACTGATGAGCGCAGAGGAGAGGCTGCAGCAGATGCTGGCGTCCACCCTGACCACAGGCCTTGCTTGGGACAGAGGCCGTGGGGACAAAGAGATTTCTATACATCACTGGCAGGGCATGACCACTCAGAGAGGCCACACAGTTGATCCAGGGCCCCTGACTCTGACAGAGGGGCTATCTCTCCAACTCCCTGTTCCTCTCTGAGAGGGGAAGGGAAGTCGAGGTTTGCTGATCTCCAGTCCTATCCTACTCACACACGGTCACCTCTCTTACCACTCCTGGGACCTCTAAACTGTTTCTGTATCAAGCATTTGCAAATTAACTCACTTTTTCCCACTTAAACAAATTTCTTTTAAAAGGGAATTTACATGAAACAGCACATCAGCAGAGAACTGCCTGCCAGAAGTCCAGGCTGGCTTTAGAAGGGGTCGTGGTACTAGGGATATTGTAGCTGATGTTAGATGGATATTGGCTGAAAGCAGGGAGTACCAGAGGAATGTCTATCTGTGCTTCATTGATTATGCAAAGGCGTTTGACTATGT
>NW_006399836.1:8010665-8012394 GCF_000299155.1 Elephantulus edwardii
TAACCCCTTTACCTAACCCCACTCAAATGCCTTTGTACAGTTAGTAAGACATAGACAAACTTCTTTCCAATATTTTCTGCTTTCAGCCAAGATCCAACTGACATCAGCAATGATACCTCTCACTTCATAATGTCTTCTGAATCCAGCTTTAATTTCTACTAGTTCTGTTAACATACTGTCCCAGACATTTTTTAAATATTTTTTTATTGGGAAAAACATGTTGGGGATACATAGGAGGTGAGGGTTGGGAGCAGAAGAGTGAGGATGGGCAGGGAAAATTGCAGGGATGCAGTTGCAGGGCTGCATAATTTGGTTGGTGGGGGGATAAGGTGAAAGAAATGAAAAGGATCCAGTGGGGACCAGATGTTACAGGGCAATGGTAAGCATAGTCCAATGGTGATAAAACAAACAGTCTTATTCACTTGTGGGTTTCTCATTTGGGAATTTTGGGAATTGGGTGCAGACTCTCTGGCTTCTTCATGCTGAACAGGGGTGTTGATGTGAGGGGGGAAAGGGAGCACACTTCATCACCTTACTGGTGATCTTGGGTTAAAGCTCCTTGCCTTCTTGTTCTGTTAGAAGATATTTTCCTGACATTTACTCCCCTCTGGACTGCAAAGTGTTTTCCCAGGTGGGTCCAATGGGGATGGCTGACTGAACCCAGAGGTTCCATCCTCCTTTGCTTCCTTAGCTGGCAGTTGTATCTCCTTATTGTCTCTGGAACCGGGTTCAGGGTCAGGTCTAGAATAAAACTCAGTGTTAAGGTTACCTATAGGAAAAGGAGCAAACCTAGAGAGAACAAACTTGTGAGTTACAAATAGAAGGGCTTTGGGGTCTTACTTATGGCTGTACTGGAGGAGAAGATGGAGGAAAGTAGCCTAGTTAAAATTCTCTGTACACCCTAGGCAGTTTTTCCTACCCAGGGGTCTGATGGCACAACCTGAGGGCTGAGACGCTCACCCTGAGGGCTGGCTCACCCTGGGGGCCGACCGCAGCTCGCCCTGGGGGCAAACATGGCTCGCCCTGCGGGCCGAGAACGGCTGGCTGGCACACTTCTCCACCAAAGTCCCCCCCAAGTCCGGACCCCACACTTCACCGAAGACCATGTGGCCAGGAACAGTGTCCCCAGTGCCAGCACCACTACCTTTACCCCCCCCCCAATAAGTGGTCATACTGTAATTTGAAGTAGGTGTCACTTGCCCTTCCCCTTTATAAATGGAGAAGGGAACCTGAGAGTGGTGAACAGACCCCCTCCCCCCAGGTCTAAATAGTTCTTGGCAGATGCAGTCAACAGATCAAAAGATGTGGTGCATTGATATCTGCCTTCTTGGACATGCTGCCACTGTTAAGTGTCGTCAAGTCATAGACAGCTCACAGTGACTCTCATCAGTTCACCGTATTGGCAATCTTCCTCTCTGGCCTGCCCAAGGAAACCCCAACCTGCTGCTGCATCTCCTGCCACCGCCATTCTTGGCTCCAGGAATTCTCCCCAAAACAAGTCCACTCTGTGGCTGTATGGTGGTTCCGCTGCACCAGCCAGGGTTGGGTGGGGGGGTAGTGATGTTGGTGCCTACTGTCCATCCCAGGTGAGGGGATCCCTGGGTTCCGGTGGTGGGAGCTTCATGGAGCTACGACAGCAGTGGGGAATCTACACCAGGGGACTGGGAGCTGCGGGACTCACCCATTCCTCCCTGGGAATCCTTGATCTCCTGCTGCTGGGCCTCAATCC
>NW_006399836.1:8013679-8018620 GCF_000299155.1 Elephantulus edwardii
CTTTCTTTCTTTCTTTTCTTTCTTTCTTTCTTTCTTTCTTTCTTTCTTTCTTTCTTTCTTTCTTTCTTTCTTTCTTTCTTTCTTTCTTTCTTTCTCTCTCTCTCTCTCTCTCTTTCTATCTCTCTCTCTCTTTCTTTCCTTCCTTCCTTCTTTCTTTCTTTCTCCTCTCCTCTCCTCTCCTTCCTTCCTTCCCTTCCCTCCCTCCCTCCCTCCCTCCCTTCCTCCTTCCTTCCTTCCTTCCTTCTTTCCTTCGCCATGAGGTGTGTTTTATGTTCATTAATCAAACAAATAATTTCTCCAACAGCCCTGGGCAAACTCGAGACTTCTGTGGTCCCGTCCGAGACCCAAAAGCTGGTGGCAGACGAGGCGTGTCCAGCCTGCAGGTGGCTCTTCCTCCACTTCACGACTAGGGTGTCACACGTGATGCGGAGGGAGACGCCTTCTCCTGCTTGATGGTCGGTCTCTGGTCAGCAGAGTGTTCCCCTGCGTCTCCGCCTTCCTCAGCACGGGCTTATCGAAGCTGGCGATTTCCCCCACGTCCAGCTTGTCTGCCATTTTCATGAAGCTATCTGCAGGTCCCCGTCCTGCCCACATCCAGGTGCTCCCGCTTCTGCTGCTGCAGCGACAGAGGGTTTCTGAGGCTGTGAATTGAACGAGAGGAGAGTGTCCGTCTCTCTCCAGCTGAGCAGCTACTGAATTCAAGCTGCAGGAGAAAAACTACCTTTGGGTTTTCAGTTCAAGTCCCTACGGACTAGGTCACCAGAGTCCCCCTCCCCGGTGTCGTTGTTATGTGTCATTGAGTTGCTTCCAACCCCATGTACAATAGCTCTGAACCTTGCTCTGTCCGGAGCCAACCTCATTGTCTCTGACACATCATCTACCCCCATTACTCCAATCACTGAGTCAGTCTATCTCATCCAGGGTCTTCCTTTCTTGCACTGTCCCTCCACCCTTCCAAGCATGATGTCTCTGTCCAAGAACTGGTTCCTCCTTGCAACATGCCCAAAATATGTCAGATGGAGCCTCAAAAAAATCCTTGCCTCCAAAGGACCAGCCTAGTTTTACCCTCTCCAGGATGAACCTGTTTGTTCTTCCAACAGTCCATGGTATATTCAACACTCTTCTGTGGGAAGCTGAATATCAGATTTAATATTAATAACAAACCAAATGCTCTATCAGGATATGAGGGAGGCTTAATACAAGCTAGAGTTCACCCTGAGGCACTAAGGCATTCCCTAAGCGTCAACAATGTTCTTAGTTTGTATTTAGGAATCCCTCCATCCTGAGATTAGCATAAGGTAAACAACAGAGATGAACTTGGCCTTATCTGCAAAAGACTTCCCCATGATCCCTTGGTTTTTGTTTTGCTTTGTTATGTTTGTTGTTTTTTTTTTAGAAATACCCACTTAAAATGTTTATTGATGCACATGCCCCAAATTGTAACATTGTTTTAAAATGAAGAAAAATGTTTCTTTTTTTGTTTTGGGTTTGGTTTTTTTTTTACATTTGTAATGCTTTACCTGTATCATACATAACTACAATCATATAAGCAAGCAGTTTACCAAATAATCTATACATTTGCACCTCATTAGAAACTTCAATTTTGTCATATGCCAACTATGTAACTTTTTAAATTATTTTGGTTTTATTACATTGATATTTCTATCTATATCCAAAACTTTAATCTTAATTTTTTTAATTAATTTTAATGAACAATTACAGAGATTTTGGATTTCCATTCATTCATTGTTGCACTTTTCTCCCCGCCCCCCATCCCTTGTTTTTGTCTAATAC
Source organism: Elephantulus edwardii (assembly GCF_000299155.1). NCBI lineage: Eukaryota > Metazoa > Chordata > Mammalia > Macroscelidea > Macroscelididae > Elephantulus > Elephantulus edwardii. The sequence goes on from NW_006399836.1 coordinate 8,015,474, forward strand.
TCCCTTGTGATTTTCCTTTGTTTACCTTCCGAATGATTCTCAATAAATACACAGAGAGGCATGGGTTGGGCACTTGAGTCAGTCAAGGACTGCTGGCCCCCTGTCTTTACTCTCTCTTATCTCATTCTTGGCTGTCTGTCTCATTATTAATAATTATAAAAATACCCTCGATCTGCAACACTCTTCTCCAGCACCACAGCTCAAAAGCATCGATTCTTCTTCTGTCATCTTTAGTCACTGTCCAGCTTTCTGATGCATAGCAAGTAGTTGCAAAGATCATGGCCTGGATCAGGTGCATTTTAGTCTCTAGACTGACATTGTTGCTTTTCAGTACTCTGGAGAGGTCCCCGACAACAGATTCCCCAATGCAATTCATCTGTTGATTTCCTGGTTCCTGGAACCAAGAGTGTTGACTGTGGAGCTAAACAAGCTGAAGCTGTTAACAATCTTAATTTCTTCACCGTCTATCATGATGCTGCCAATTTAGTCCACTGGTGACAGCTGCACAGGTGCTGGGAGGCTCTGCCCCTTAGATCTCCTGGAAAAGTCCACAAGAACTTCAGGGAGCATGTGCGGTAAGCCCTGAAGGTAACTTTGCCATCATTCAATCAGGAGTGTAATAATCGCATTCATTTAGCCAAAGAACTAGTTTAATCGCATTCCTTTCCTAATCCAAATTTCTGATTGAAAAACCGGGTGAATTCAAACACCTGCTAAGTTTAAACTTCCAAATTCCCTGCTGCCCAGGCCAATGGTGTCCTCCCCTCAAAGTCTAGCAGGGCTCATTCCAGGCCTGTTAGCGCTTGCTCGATCAGCGTATCCTGGTTTCTTGTCTTCTCATTTTAAAAAGTAGTTATTTCACTTAGTAAAATGTGATTGGAGCAAATAATAATAATCCCCTTTGGTCACTTACCCACCGAGTTCAGGCCAAAGAAAGGCACCATGAAATGATAAGTTTGTCCCGCCTGGATGCCTGGTGGGGTGGCATTGGCTGGAACAGGGTTGGGCCATGAGTGTTAGTGGGCTAACCCTTCTCCCTTCTGGCCTCCAGCCCTGTGGGCTGAGGTGTCATTCTCCTGCCCTAAGCCTCAATTTTCATCATCTAAAAAATGGGAAGATTGTTGTGTTAAGTCTAAAAACCAAGAAGACTCCCTGCTGGGGGGGGGGGCTGTCATCCTCCCTCATCCTGGGCTGGGCTTTGTGGGAGATGTTAGATAGAGAGTTGAGACAGAGAAGTTGGTCCTAGGAAATGAGCAGGCCTTTATCAAGTGACCAAATGACTGTGAACAGAGGTCAGAATGGCCTGCAGGCAAAGACAGTTTCCTTTTATAGGGGCTGTTAAGGTGATTTAGAGGAGGTGGTAGTTTGTTCAGTAATTTGGGGGCAGGAGGCAGTGTCAGATGTGATCAGGCCCAGGACCTTATCAGGATCTGGCCATCTTGTCACCTTATCAGGATGTCATTAGGCTTCTTCAAGGCACATCCAGGCTGGAGAACTGCAACATTCTTCCTCCAGGAGAGAAGCTTGCAGGCTCAATTGGCCCAGAGCATAGCTCTTAATAAAACAAACGGAAGTTTTCCATGTGGAGGCCTGGGTGGTACAAGTGGTTGAGCGTCCAGGTAATAACCGGAAGGTTTGCGATCGAGGGCTGGAGTTCACCCACCGGCATCTTGGAAGCAAGCCTGGAGAGTGACTGCCACAGAAGGAGATACGGACAGCGGCCCTACCCGGGGACATCTGGGGTCTCCATGAGTGTGACTCCACAGCATCTTGCACTACGCCTGTCATTTCATCTCTGAAATGGAACGTGTTGTCACGTGGATCAAAATGTAAACTATCAAAAGACTCAACTCATTACAGTGCAGTCAGATCTGACTCCCAGTCGACCGTCCCGTGAGTTCTCAGAGGCTGTAACTCGCCCGGAGAGGCCCTGAGGAGAGAGCTCACTTTTCTCCTAAGAAGCAACTGGTGGGTTCAAACCCTTTGGGTTGGCAGCACAACCCTTTGCCCACCAGGCCACCAGAGGGGAGTGTTTGTTTTGTTTTGTTTTAATATCAAAGGAAGGACAGTGCAAAGTCTCCTTCCTGTGCCTGGTCCAGCCACTCTTTTCCTAGGCTGGAGGAAACCATGGTTACCAGCCTCTCGTATTGCGTGCCTGAGATAATCGTACAAGGGATAATGAAAAGGATGGAGTATGCCCTCCCCACCCAACCTTTGACACAAATGGTCTCAATGATGTTCTCTTCTCTGAACTTTGCTTTTTTAAAAAAAAAAAATCAAACAAGGTAACAACCCTGCATAACACTTCTGCTAGATCAATCCTCAGCGATACGTAGAGCTTCCTCATTCTTTAACACGGCTTTATAGTGCTGCACTGGCTGAATGCCCTGTGATCTCTGTCGTCCACATAAGATCATTCTCTCTTGATCCACAGAAGTTCTTTGCAATCCTTCCTGTCTCACACACGTGCACACTCACCCTTACCCTGGATGACTAACCCTTCTCGTAGCCCAGTTCCCTCGTGCGTGGTTATACCTGTAGGATAGACACCTGGAGATGGAATTTCTGGAGCAGAGGTGACTTGCAGTTGTCACTTGATGTTATTAGCTGTCATCCAGGCAGCTCCAACCCACAGAGACACCTCCACTTACAAGAGGATGAAGTCATGCCCGGCCTCTTCATCCTCGTAAGCTCTGCTGTGCTCGAGGCCGTCGGGGCAATCGCTGTGTCACTCCTCCTCATTGAAAGGCTTCCTGAATTGTGTTCGCTCGTCCCCTGTTTTCCCAGCCTGATGTCTTTCTGCAGCAACTGGTCTTCCTGGTCACGTATCCAAGGCGTGTCAGATGAAGTCTCTCCATCCTTGCTTCTGAGAAGCACTCTGGCTGCACACCTTCGTGACAGATCTGTTTATTCTCTTGGTAGTCTCTGGCATATTCCACATTCTTTGTCCACACCACAACTCAAAGCTGTAAATCCAAACTTCCTTATTCACTGCCACTTCATATATTGCCATTATCTTTCTTTATGGATTGAATTGTGTCTCAAAAAATATATAAGCTATGGGAATCCCAGAACATTTGATTGTGCTAATGATAGAAGGAGAATTGATGCCTTTGAGCTGTGGTGCTGGAGAAGAGTATTGAGAAT
>NW_006399836.1:8021820-8033291 GCF_000299155.1 Elephantulus edwardii
CTGTTCAATTATCAATAAACAGAGGTCTGTAGAAGGCCATGGTGGTCCTCCTCTATGTGGTCCACGGCTCCCGCAGCTCACCACATTGTTTCTGCTGCCACCACCATCTTGGAATCCCCCCAGACATTTTTTTAAAATTAATTTTAATCAAAGTTTACAGAGACTTAGAGTTTCCATTCATTCATTGTTGCACTTTTCTCCCTGCCCACTCTTCCTCTCCAGTTTACTCTTTTCCTTGAAAAGTAAAAGAAAAACTCTTTCATTGTTATGCAATCCCTCCCCCCAAGTCCACTCCACTGTGCAGCCTTCATTCTGGACTCCTGTCATGAAAATAATATCCAATCATATATCCCATTTAAACAGTTCTCTCTCTCATCTGTTTCAATGCAGTATACATCATTCCTTTCCTCCTCCTCTGTCTTTCCTCAACCCTAAAGTCAGTCCTGTTTTACAACAGTGGCCCTATGCAATATTTGTTCTTTTGTGACTGAGGTATTTCACTCAGCATAATCTCCTCCAGGGTCCAGGCTTTAAAAAAAAAATTATTGCTAGTTTATTTACAAAATTCGAATACATTGTGCCCCAGCCATTTTTAAATATCTTCAGCAAGATTTCTCTTTCATGTAATATTAATAATATTATTATATAATTTCTGCACTCCAGGGGATCTATTTTTTTTAAATGGAAACAAGCATGGATTCCTTCCAGCCAGTTGGCATAGACTAGGCAACACATCCAGGGTGCATCTGTTTGTTGAAACACCTCTGTTGGTATTCCCCGGGACCTTGTTTTTTGCTTGTATCTTTAGGGCAGCTTGAACTTTTTCCTTCGGTACCATTGGTCCTTCTACGTTGGTTCATGCTACTTCTTGAAGTGAATGCAAGTCAACCAGTTCTTTTTGGTGCAGCGACTCTGTGCGTTCCTTCCACCTTCTTCTGATGCTTCCTGGATCTTTCAGTCTTGCTCATAGAACCCACCAGTGTTGTAACACGAGGGTTGAATTTGTTCTTCAATTCATTCAACTTGAGAAATAATGAGTATGTTCTTCCCTTTGGGTTTTCTAACTCTAGCTCTTTACATATTTATTATAATACTTTGTTTTGTCTGTCTTCAGCTGTCCTTTGAAATCTTCTGTTTCGCTTTTTTAAATGTTATTATGAAATGTGTAAAGAGCTCGAGTCCTGGAGAACTAACACAATACATCCTTTTGGGGTTTTCTTTCTTCCCTGTCTTTATAATTTCCTTCTGCATTCTTTATAGATGATGCATTTTATATCATCCCTCAAACTCACTTGATCTTTGGTTATTGTTGTTGTTGTTACTGTGTACCCTAGAGTCAGATCCGACCCACAGCTGACCCCCAGTGGGTTTTCAAAGGCAGTAAGTCGCATGGAGGAAGACTGCCCATCTGTCTATGGCAGGGTGAGGCCTAGTCAACTCGAACTGTGTGCCTTTGGGATTGCAGCACAGCTTCTTGCCACTAGGCCACCAGAGCTCCCTTGGTCATTAGCGTTCAATCTATCAACTCTATTCTTGAAGTAGTTTTAAAATTCAGTTGGATAGACTCAAGTCTGTATCTTGGTTCTCTTGGGCTTGGTTTCATTTCCTTTAGATTTAATTTAATAAAATTGGTTCTCGTGAGTACCAGAAAGATGTTTACTTGTGTTTATTAACAACTAAAAAGACATTTGACTGTGTGGATCATAACATACTATGGATAACATTAAGAAGAATGGGAATTCCAGAACACTTAATTATGTTCATGCAAAATCTATGCATAGACCCAGAAGCAGTTGTTCAAACAAATCATGCAATCGTGCATAGTTAAAAATGAGGAAGGTGTGTGTCAAAATTTTATCCTTTCTCCATATATATTTAACCTGAATGCTGAGCGAATCATTCAAGAAGCTGGACTCTGGGAAGAAGAATGTGACATAATCAGGATTGGAGGAAGACTCACCAACAATTTGCTTCATGCAGATGATACATCCTTACTTTCAGAAAATGAAAAAAGACTTGAAGCCTTTACTAAAGAAGATCAAAGACTATAGCATTCAATATGGATTACATCTCAACATCAAGAAAACAAAAATCCTCATCATTGGACCAATAGGCAACATGTTATTGTTGTTATTGTAGAGTCGGAATCGACTCAGCTAACCCTCTGGTGGGTTTTCATAGTTGGAGGGAAAAAAATGAAGTTGTTAACAATTTTGTTTTACTTGGACCCACAATCTCATCATAGCAGCAGTGAAAAAAACCCAAGAGAATTAATTGCTTTGGAGTAATCTGTTGTCGAGGACCACTTTAGAATGTTAAAGAGCAAGTTTGGAGACTAAGATGTGCCTAATCCAAGGTATGATGTTTTCAGTTACTTCCCATGCATCTGAAAGTTGGATAATGAATAAGGATGACAAAAGAGGGACAGATCCCTTTGAGTTGGAGAGTTAACTTCCCTGGGGACTGCCAAAAGGACAAACTACAGTTCTTGGAGGAAATGCAACCAGGACACTCCTTAGAGATAAGGATGGTGAAACTTTATCTCACACACTTCGGGCGTGCTATCAGGAAGAATCAGTCTTTGGATAAAGACATCATGCTGGAAAAAGTGGAGTGTTGGAGAAAGAGAGAGGCAAGATGAATTCACACAGTGACAGCTACGATTGGCTCAAGTACATTAGAGATGTTATAACAGAAGCCATAAAACAGAGCAAGATTCAGATCTGTAGTTCATAGGATCGCTATGACTTGTGGGTGACTGGAGGGTGCTTAACAACAACGAATTCCATCTAGTGGAGTTTTGGTGGTGTAATCTGTAGTGAATTGTGCTGCTAACCCAAAAGCTTGCTGGTTCAAATCCACCCTCACTCCATAGGAGAAAAGTGAGGAATCTTCGCCTCTTCTCTTCCAGACTTGAAAACCTACTGGAAAGTCAGCTCTGAGTTGGTTCAGATTTGAAGACAATGAGTGGCTTAATCCCAGGAGGTTTCTCTGTTATGTTAATGGGACAGGATTGTTGTTATTAGTGGCAAGTGTGACTCACAGTGACCCCATGAGCAAATCTGAACCCATCCTACCCTGTGCAGTCATTATCACCTCTGACACACTTGAGCCCATTGGTTCAGTCACTCTGTCAGTCCTTGTTTAGGGTCTTCCTCTCTTTCCCTGATCCTCCACTTTTCCAAGCATGAGTCCCTTATAATATACCCAAAGTATGTGAGACAAAGTCTCACCATCCTTGCCTCCAAGGAGGAGTCTGGCTGCATTTTTTTTAAGATTTATCTGTTTGCTCTTTTGACAGACTATGGGCTATTCATTCAGTAATCTTCTCCCACATCGCACCTTAAAGGCATCCATTCTTTTGTCATCTTGAATATGGATGAATAATGGTCCACCTCTCAGATGCACAGCATGTGACTGAAATGACCACAGCTTGAATCAGGCACCCCTTAGTTGCAGTGTTAGCCTAAAATTTAAGGCTTTTTAAGTCGTTATCTTAACTTCCTCTGGTCTCCAGTTACCTTGACTGTGGACACATGGTCTTGCAAATCATCAACAGCTAGGAAACTAGGGTAAGAGAGAGGAGAGTGGTTCCCACATTGAGGTGCAAGACTTGAGGTAGACCAGAGCGAGACCCTGGTGAGGGCAAGACCCTAGTGATGATGGTGGTGAGATTGCGGCATTGCTATAGAGAGACTGTGGCAAAGTGGAGCCAGAGGAACGCTAATATAAAGGCCATAGTTAAAGGTTTTGCTGTGCTGTTGGATGTTAAAGGAGAAGCTGATAACTCTCTGAGGCAAAACTTGCTGGCTGGTTAAAGAAACTAGAGGTTTCTTGAATTTATGTTGCTGAACTGAAACCAGGACTTTGACTAATTAAAGAATTGTGTCTGCTGTTAACCTGGCGTGGAACTACTGGACTGAACCTGAACTTGTGAGATGTTCCTTACCTCTCCCACTCCCCAGTCTATTTCCCTAATGAATCCTACTTTTGGTACTAAAACTGTGAGTAAAGTCTGAGAGTCAACAAAAAATACCGAACCCAGTGACTGATAGAAATAGGTGCAGAAGCATGGCAGGGGAGGGAGGGATAGCAGTTTTACCTAGCAGTTTGCTGTTGTGGATAATATTGGTGGAGAAAGATCCCCTTTGTGAAATGGTCAGAAGTCAGACTCACCCATTGCCCCTCTCATTTTGCATTGGCTCCTTTCGCATTAGTCTTTAAACAAACTTCATTGCTACTCAGTGCTTTGGAGAGGTCCCTGTGAGCTGACTTGCCCAGTGCAGTATGTTTTCTGATACCCTGACTGCTGCTACCAAGGATGTTGATTGTGGATCCCAGTTACATGAAGTCATTGCCACTTCAGTCTTTTCTCCATCTGTCATGATGTTGCCTATCCATCCAGTGAAGACAGTGAAGAGGATTCCCCCCCCCCCGTCTTGATGTTGAGATAAGAATTCATTTCGAAGGCTGTAGTCTTGGAAACAGGATTAGGTTAACTAAAAAATGCAAAAACAAAAACAAAAACCTAAAACTCATTGCCATGGAGCTGGAACAGAATTGTAACTCACCCTCCAGGGGTGCCATGGAGGCACTGGTGGATTTAAACTGCCGAAGAGGGGCCTCCTTCAGGTAAGGAATGCAATTCTCCATTCACTTTGCCGCCTGAGATTCTTGGATTAGGTTAGGGTGGGTCTTAAAAAGGTTTACATTTTTCAATCTGAGAATGATATGTCTTAAGGTAGTTGTTTTTAAGTGCTGTTGAGTCGGCTGTGACTCATAGTGACCCTGTGTACAGCATAAAGTCTGTCCTGTCCTGAGCCAATCTCACTGACTCCAACACACCAACCCCCACCGCCCCAGTTACTGTATCAATCCATCTCATCTGGGGTCTTCCTCTCCTGCTCCATCCTTCTACCCTTCCAAGCAAGATGTCCTTCTCCAAAGATCAGTAGCTCCTGGCCACGTGCTCAAAGGAAGTGAGACAAAATTTCAAAATCCTTGCCCCCAAGGAGAAACTTGGTTTCAACCTCTCCAAGACAGACCTATTTGTTTTCTTGGTGGTCCATGGTATGTTCAAGACTCTTCTTCAGCACCACAACTTGAAGGCATTGATTCTGGTAGATCTTAAATCGATCTCTTTTTATTTGTTTGTTTGTGTTTGGCAGGGGGAGTAGTCAAAAGGTTATAATCCAGGTTAGTAACAGAATACAGTTAGGGCATCTTTAGATATGTGCTTGCAGGGGCCTCAGCCATGAGCTTCATGGCTTTAGGTCAGTGTTACAAAGCTCTCATTCTTGCCAATATTGGGTACACACACACACACACACATCGCAGTCCTCCAACAGGTTTGGATAAAAGGCTCTTAGCTCTGGTTCAATGGCATAGCAGTCCCAAGGTCCCCTCTGTCTCACGTCAGGTCTCTGCTGCTCGGCTGTGGCAGCTGTGGCTGCTGCTTCCTTGGTCCAGTCTGGCTAACCCAACAATCTCTGGGCCTGAAGGACAAGTTACATTCTTTTACTGGCTCTTTTCCGGTGGTGAGGTTTAAATCAGTCTCTTTTGAGATATGTTGCTTTTGCTGTGTGCCATTAAGTTGGCATTGACTCTCGACTGACCCTCCAGTGAGTTTTCAGAGGAAAACACATGAAAAGAGATTGCCCGTCTTTCTCCTGCGGAGCAATTGGTGGATTTGAACCACATGTCTTGGGGTAAATAGAGCAACTCTTGACCCCTAAAGAAGGAGGAAGAGAAATGCCAAGTCACACGAAGGTCACCCAGGAGCAGGTCAAGAGAGACCAGGATATTCCCCCTGAGCCAACAGAGAGATGACCCAAATGGGACCAAGAATGTCTTAAAGGGAGCTCTCATGGCTTAGTGGTAAGAAACTGTGCTGCCGACCCAAAGGCACACAGTTCAAATCCACCAGCTGCCATGTGGGAGAAAGATAGGTAATCTCCTCCCCTGCCATTTACTGCTTCTGAAACCCACTGTGAGTGGTTCCAACTCGAAGGTACATAACAACAACAATAATATTATAAAGTGATAGAAAATAAACGGGTTTGTTAAAGCCACCCATTGGTGGGTTTTCTGTTACAGCAGCAATAGATAACTGATACCTCCTTTAGGTTTGTACTAACTTGTTGCCTGTATGAGGGCACCTTTTCTCCCAGAGCCTTCCCATCAGGAGGCTGTTAGAAGTTTAATCTTTGCAATCTGACAGGAATGCAGTGTAGTTTTAAGCGGCCTTTATCTTGGTTTTGTTGTTATTGTTATGTGCCATCACGTCTCCTGTGACTCATAACAACCCTATGTACAACAGCCTTAAACCTTGTTCTATCTTGTGTCAATCTTATTGTCTCTGACACATCTACCCTCATTACCCCTGTCACTGAATAAATTCATCTCCTCGAGTGTCTTCCTCTCCTGCACTTCTCTCCACCTTCCTGAGCATGATGTCCCTCTGCAAGGACTGGTCCCTCCTTTCAACATGTCTAAAGTACGTCAGATGAAGCTTCAGAATCCTTGCCTCCAAGGAACAGCCTTGTTTCACCCTGTCTAGGAAGAACCTGTTTGTTTTCTTAGCAGTCCATGATATATTCAATACTCTTCTCCAGCACTACAGCTCAAAGGCATCAATTCTCCTTCTATCATCCCTGGCCATTGCCCAGCTCTCTGATGCAGAGCAAGTGTTTGCAAAGACCATGGCCTATATCAGGTACACCTTAGTCTCCAGGGTGACATCATTGCTCTTGGTTGTAATGAGGCTGTTATCTTAAATTGTATTTTAAAAGCCTTATGTTTCCTCCTCTGTGAGTAACCTGCTCATATTCTTGTTAGAGGCTGCAGATTCCACTCTCCTTCAAGGTGACCCCACCCCCAGTTACAACAGAAGAAACTGCACCCTATCTTGCCCCAGCTTTGCAGTCCATGATGAGCTGTGGTTACGCCCATTGTTGTAACCACAAGTCAGTCCATCTCACTGTGGGTCTTTCTCTTCTTCACAGGCCATCTACTTTCCTAAGGGCCATCTGGTGACTTAGTGATAAGAAGTTTTACTTCTAAGCCAAAGGCACACAGTTCAAATTGACCAGCTACTTGAAGGCCAAAGATAGGTAATCTCTCATGGGATTGACTGTCTGAAAGCCTGCTGATGAGTCAGCTATGAGTCCTTCCAACTCCAGGGTAAACAACTACTTTATCAAGCTGGAGATCCTTCTCCAGGGACAGGCCACTCCTGATAGCATGTCATCCTTGCTTCTAAAACGTATTCTGGTTACACATTTTCTGTGACAGATATTTTTGTTCTTGTGGCGATCTTTGGTATATTCAATATCTTTCTCCAAGACCAAAACTCATTCTTTTCACTCTTCATTATTTATTGTCCAACTTTCTCATATGCGTGAGGCAACTGAAAATATTCTGGCTTAGGTCAGGTACCCTTCAGTCCTCAAAGTGACATCTTTGGTCTTTAAAGATACTAGATAACTCAGGCATTTAAAAACATTCAATCTGTTCCTGAGAGTATCTTTAAAGACAGATTGCCCAGTGGGATACACTGACATCCGTGAGCGTTGACTGTGGATCAAGGTAAAATGAAGTCCTTTACCAATCTCAATCTTTTACCCATTTACCCTAGTGTTGTTTGTTGATCTAGTTGTGAAGACTTTAGTTGTATTGAGGAAGTATCCATGCCAAAGTCTGTTCCCTTTAATCATAATCAGTAAATGCCCCCAGGTCTTTGAGGTTTTCTGCAAGCAAGTTTGTGCTATCTGCATATCACAGTTTATGGTGAGTCTTCTAATCTTGACGCCTCATTCTTCTTCCTATGGTCCAGCTTCTTGGATTATTTCTTCAGCATCAGATTGAATAAGAATGGTGAGAGACTATAACCCTGATGCACACTCCTTTTCTAGCTTTAAACCACCACGTTTCCCCTCTCTTCTGTTCAAACTACTGCTTCTTTGTCTCTATGTAGGTTCTACATGAAAGCAGTTAAGTGTCCTGCAATTCTAATTATTCACAATGCTACTGAGAATGTGTTATCATCCACATTATGCTTAGACCTTGTTAGACTCCATGGAGCCAGGTCACACTCCGAGCAACCTTTTGGACAACTGCTGTTGTTAGGTGCTGCCAAGCTGAATATGACTCTTAGAGATGCTGTAACAGCCACCTGACCTCTGCTGAATCCTGTGCCACCCGCATCTTCTCTGACACACCGACATTCTGTCCATCAGTCATGATATTCTCTGTTTCATGTCCTCTTCTGAGTCCAGCTTCAGGTTCCTCTGTTTTTCTTATTGCTGTCTAGGTGTTGTGCATACATTCAAGAATGTGGAATAGTAAATATTTCACTCCTGGACCGTTCCAGATATTCTATAAGAGCAGTCACAGGGAGTGTGCACGCCCCCCACCCCCTCATTCCCAGCACATACGATCATGAGCGCTCTAACGTACGGTTTGCTGAGAGACTCCTTTCAACTCAATGATCCATATGTGAACGTGGATCCCTGGGTCAGGACCCGCGGACCAGACAGAGCACAGGCCCTGCGTGGCCCTCTCCTTTCTGGGGTCGGAGCTGTTGACCACCAGGTCTACCTGCCTCAGGTCTTCCTAGGCCTTTGCAGGCAAGGAGACACTGAGGATGGCACTCAGGCCTCTCTCACACCCACTGAACACTCCTCTCAGCTTCCTATGCTGGAGCTCCTTCCATTGCCTCACTCTGCAGCGATGCCCACATGTGGTTGAAGCCACACCTCTCTGCTCCTCCTTCCCCGGAACAGGCATTCACGAGAGGTTGTCCTGGTGAGAAATGGAGTCTCTGATGACATTCCAAATCACAGTTCAGGCCTTACTCATATAATGGACCCATTCCTTGGCCTTTATACTTTGTGACAAATACCTATGCATACTCTAAGGTCCATTTCCAGTGACACCTCCTCCAGGAAGACTTCCATTCTATCACCTTGTCCTCTGTCTTAGACCACCTTGCGTGTGTCTGTTTTTATCAGAGCAATAACCATGACTGTCCATTGCTCTGTTGTCGTGATTCTCAGTGAATTAATTCAGCAAGCAGGCCCCTTCCCCATTTGGAGCCATAATTTCCTGATTTGAAAAGGGAGATGATGATACACAAAGCTAATCACAAATAGGCCTGGAGAGGACTGAATGAATCAGTGACGGGAAAGCACGTGTCAGCATATAGCAAGGACACAGTATGTGGTCGGTAAAGTGGAGAGCAATCTCCTCCTATGTGATTTACAGCCTCAGAAAACCCACTGGAGGGTGAGAAAAAGCTGCGCTGCAATCCTGAAGGTGAGCTGTTCGAATCCACCAGATGCTCCACTGGAGAAGGAGGGGCAAACTCCTCCTGGGCCAAGTGAATCCAATTTGATGATATACAACAAGAAAAACAAAACAAAATAACTAGAGAAAAAAAAGTTTAGAAAACCCACTGGAGGGTCAACTATGAGTCGATTCTGAATTGATGGAACATTGTTGCTGGTGTGTGCCCTTGAGTCGCAACCAAACCATAGCTGACTCTCCAGCTGTTTTCTTTTTTTTAAAATTTATTATTAATTTCAATGAAAATTTACAGAGACTTTGGATTTCCATTCATTCATTGTTACACTTTTCTCTCCTCCTAACTGCCCCCCCCACCCCGTATACTCCCCTCTTGGAAAAGTAAAAGACAAATTCTTTCATTGTTTTACAATCCCTCCCCCCAGGTCCACTCCCCTATGCAGCCTTCGCTCTGGACTCCTGTCATGACAAAAATACCTAATCACATATCCCTTTTAAACATTTATCTCCCTCATCTGTTTCAATGCAGCATACATTATTGAACCCCTCTTTCTCAGTCTCCCCCCAACTCCGATGTCAGTCCTGTTTTACAACAGTGGCACCATGCAGTATTTGTCCTTTTGTGACCGAGATACTTCACTCAGCATAATGTCCTCCATGCTCACCCATTCTGTTTAATATTTCATGAGTTCCTTGTTTTTCAATGCAACATAATATTCCATTGTATGAATACACCACAGCTTCTCTATCCATTCATTTGTTGATGGGCACTTAGGTTGTTTCCAACTCCTTGCTATTGTGAACAAAGCCGTGATAAACATGGTTGTGCATATATCTGCTTGTATGTCAGTTATAGTCTCTTTAGGGTATATTCCCAGTATTGGAATTGCTGGGTCAAATGGTGTCTCTATTTGCAACTTTTTGAGAAAGCGCCACACCGCCTTCCACAGTGGTTGCACCAACTCCAGCAGGTTTTCAGAGACATTTTAATTGCACAGAAGAGATTGCTCATCCTTCCTCCGTGGAGCAGCTTTGAACCATATGCCTTTAGAATTACAGCACAGCTTCTTTCCACGAGGCCACCAGAGCTCGTGATGGCACATAAAAACAATGATTATACAATTATTCTGGATGACATAATACCTAACATGCTAGGCTCCCAAACAAAAGGTCACTGATTCAAATCCCTTTGGGGGCAGTTCTCCTCTACGCTGTCCTAGAGGGTCTCTGTGAGTTACAATTGACTCATTGGCAGTAGGGGGTTTAATTGTGGATTATTTGGCTTTCACTTGCTCCATCAGGTTTTGAGTGGCTAATTTTTAAACTTAGGTTGCCAGGCCTTTCTTCCTAGTTTTCCTCAGTCTGGAAGCTCTGCTGAAACCCGTTCACCATGTGTGAGTGACTCTGCTGATATCTGAAATGCCAGTGACATAGTTTCCAGCTTGGTAACATCACAGGAGCCACCATAGTGTGACAAGCTGATAGAGACATGGTGGAATAGCACAAATAGCATGGACTTAATCATACCTACAATCATTCCACAACCATGAAGATGGTGCAGGAATCAGATTGTTCTGCTACCTCGAAGGTTGCCAGCAACTACCGCTGAGACCACCAGTTGCCAGTCGTTAAGTTGACCCAACAACAAATGACAACAACCTTGATTTTTCATAACCTGTATTGTTGTTGTGAGGTGCCATCGATTTGAGTACAACTCGTAGTAACACAGAGAACAGCCAACCTGAAACTTGCCCTTCCCTGTGTCATTCTCACCACCTCTGAGACACTAAAATTCACAGTGTCAATTTGTCTTGCTCCTCTCCTTCAGTAACCCCCCATCTTTCCAAGCGTGATGTCCCTTTCCAAGGAATAGCCTCATTTAGCTACATATCCAAAGTATAGGGATGTGTCCTGTCTCCATACCTTTTCAACCTGTATGCAGAGCAGATTATCCGAGAGGCTGGGCTCTATGAGGAGACGCGTGGCATCAGGATTGGTGGAAGATCTATCAACAATCTGTGTTATGCAGATGACACAACCCTGCTCGCTGAAACTGAGGAGGACCTCATACACTTACTGCAGAGGGTCAAGGACTGCAGCCTTCAGTATGGTCTGAGGCTCAATGTCAAGAAGACAAAGATTCTCACCACTGGACCAATTGGTAGCAT
>NW_006399836.1:8033391-8035357 GCF_000299155.1 Elephantulus edwardii
TTATGAGTTGCAAGCGACTCGAAGGCACATAACAACAACAACAATGCGAAACCTATACTTGAATCAAGAGGCAGTCATCAAAACACAGCAAGGAGACACTACATGGTTCATTTCAAGAAGTGGGTCCGTCAGGGATGTATTCTGTCTCCATAACTTTCCAATCTGTATGCAGAACAGATCATCCAAGATGCTGGGCTGTATGAGGAGGAATATGGCATCAGCATTGGTGGAAAAGTCATCAACAACCTGCGTTATGAAGATGACACAACACTGCTTGCTGAAACTGAGGAGGACCTGAAGCGCTTGCTACAGAAGGTCAAGGACTGCAGCCTCCTATAGGGATTGAAGCTCAACATCAAGAAAACAAAGATGCTCACCACTGGACCAACTGGCAGCATCAGTATGAATGGTGAAGAGATTGAGACAGTTAACAGTTTTAGTTTACTTGGCTCCACAGTCAACACTCTTGGTAACAGCAGCCAGGAAATCAAGAGACGAATTGCACCGGGAAAGTCACCTGTGAGGGACCTCTCAAGAGTTCTGAAGAGCAACCACATCATGCTGGAGACTAAGGTGCACCTGATCCGGGCTATAGTCTTTGCAATTATGTGCTATGCATCAGAGAGTTGGACCGTGACTAGGGATGATAGGGATGCCTTTGAGCTGTGGTGCTGGAGAAGAGTGTTGAATATACCATGGACTGCTGGGAGAACAAACGGGTTTGTCCTGGAGAAAGTGAAGCTGGAATGCTCCTTGGAGTCAAGGATTCTGAAGCTTCATCTGACATACTTTGGCCATGTTGCAAGGAGGGACTGGTCCTTGGGGAGGGACATCATGTTTAGCAGAGTGGAGGGATGGCGCAGGAGAGGAAGACCTTAGATGAGATGGATCGATTCTGTGACTGGAGTGGTGGGAATGAATGCATTCGAGATGGCTAGGTTGGCACAGGCTAGAATGGTGTTTAGGGCTCTTGTACATAGGGTTGCTATGAGTCACAAGAGACTCGATGGCACATAACAACAACAACCTAACCCCTTTACCTAACCCCACTCAAATGCCTTTGTACAGTTAGTAAGACATAGACAAACTTCTTTCCAATATTTTCTGCTTTCAGCCAAGATCCAACTGACATCAGCAATGATACCTCTCACTTCATAATGTCTTCTGAATCCAGCTTTAATTTCTACTAGTTCTGTTAACATACTGTCCCAGACATTTTTTAAATATTTTTTTATTGGGAAAAACATGTTGGGGATACATAGGAGGTGAGGGTTGGGAGCAGAAGAGTGAGGATGGGCAGGGAAAATTGCAGGGATGCAGTTGCAGGGCTGCATAATTTGGTTGGTGGGGGGATAAGGTGAAAGAAATGAAAAGGATCCAGTGGGGACCAGATGTTACAGGGCAATGGTAAGCATAGTCCAATGGTGATAAAGCAAACAGTCTTATTCACTTGTGGGTTTCTCATTTGGGAATTTTTGGAATTGGGTGCAGACTCTCTGGCTTCTTCATGCTGAACAGGGGTGTTGATGTGAGGGGGGAAAGGGAGCACACTTCATCACCTTACTGGTGATCTTGGGTTAAAGCTCTTTGCCTTCTTGTTCTGTTAGAAGATATTTTCCTGACATTTACTCCCCTCTGGACTGCAAAGTGTTTTCCCAGGTGGGTCCAATGGGGGTGGCTGACTGAACCCAGAGGTTCCATCCTCCTTTGCTTCCTTAGCTGGCAGTTGTATCTCCTTATTGTCTCTGGAACCGGGTTCAGGGTCAGGTCTAGAATAAAACTCAGTGTTAAGGTTACCTATTGGAAAAGGAGCAAACCTAGAGAGAACAAACTTGTGAGTTACAAATAGAAGGGCTTTGGGGTCTTACTTATGGCTGTACTGGAGGAGAAGATGGAGGAAAGTAGCCTAGTTAAAATTCTCTGTACACCCTAGGCAGTTTTTCCTACCCAGGGGTCTGATGGCACA
>NW_006399836.1:8038905-8042851 GCF_000299155.1 Elephantulus edwardii
TGGATTGATTCAGTGACTGGGGTAATCGGGATGGATGTGTCAGAGGCAATGCGATTGGCACAGGATAGAGCAGGGTTTAGGGCTGTTGTACATACGGTCGCTATGAGTCGCAAAGGACTCGATGGCACATAACAACAACAACAACAACAACAACATCCAAAGTATGAAAGATGAAGCTTGGTCATCCTTGCCTTCAAGAAACACTCTGGCGGCACCCTTTCCATGTCTATTCAGGCTGTATGCTGAGCAGATGGTTAGAGAAGCTGGACTCTATGAAGGAGGTATCAGGATTGGAAGGAGACTCATTAACAACCTGTGTTACACAGATGACACAACCCTGGTTGCTGAAAGTGAGGAGGACTTGAAGCACTTGCTACTGCAGGTCAAAGACCTCTGAGGGGGCAAATTCCTTCCCTGACTCCCTGAATGCAATGCAGGGGAGCAATCCTTTTAACTTGGGGGTCTAAGAAGGTCATGGAAAATTGTGCTGCTGCTGTGGAAAACAATTTGACAATTTATCAAAAAGTTATATTTGCAGGTTACCCTATGACCCAGCTGCAAAGCAATGGGACAGAGGTCTGTCTCTGACTTTCTCTACCTATGTGACCTTGAAGATCAACCTCTCAGACCTTAATTTCCTTGTCATAGTTTCTACCTCTGGGTAGTGGGAGCGTTGTGTGGAATAGGCTCATCTAAGAATCTAGTGTATTCAATTAATGGGAACATTTTAAGAATTTATAAAATTGGTATCAATTCCTAGAGTTTGAAAAGGCAGGAGAGTGTTACAGAGGCTGGGTGAACCTGTCAAAGTACAGTCATGAGGTCATGGTTACACTTTAAACAAGAAATATCCCCTGATGTCAACTTAAGACCAAATACTTGTTTCACTGTCTTGAGATTCCAGTTCTTTCAAAAGCTATCAAAGTGGGGTTAAACTGACAACTGTAGTTGTTGTAAAATTGTAAAAATTGTTGTTGTTAGGTGCCTTCCAGGGACTAGGACTCAGCCACCCTCTAACCTTGCCCTAGGCTGTGCCATGGTCATGACCTTGGATGTGCTCCAGTTCATGGTCACAGTCACTATGCCAGTTCATCTTGCTGAGGGTCTTTATTTCTCTGACCCTCTCTTTTCCAGCATGATGTCTTTTCCAAGGATTGGCCCCTCCTGTCTACAAGTCCAAGGCCCATGAGATGATGTTCCAGCATCCTTTCTGCTAAGGGGCACTTCCTCTAAGACGTATCTGTTCACTCTTTAGACAGGCCATGGGGTAGTCCGTACTCTTCTCCAACACCACGACCGAAGGGCATTGAGTCATCTTCTGTCTTTTTTATTCATTGTCCAACTTTCAGATGCATAAAAAGCAACTGAAATGATAATGGCTTGGATAAGGCACAGCCTAATCTTTAAATTGACTTGCTGGCTCTTCAGCACTTTTACATCTTTTACGGATCAAAAGATCATCCTGCCCAGGTATATTTTCACTGATGCAGCCATTGTGGTCTTCCACTTTTCTGTCGTCCTGAGCCTCCTATGTGCTATTAGGTGACTTAGGTAAGTAAGACTCTTCACCATTTGGGGCCATAATTTCCTGGTTGGTAAAGGAAGATTACCATATATAAAGCCAACCACAAAAGGAGCTTTAAAGAGGGTTAACAGAATCAATGATCTGGTGGCCTAGTGGCAAGAAGCTGTGCTGCAATCCTGAAGGTGTGTGGTTCGAATTCACCAGATGCTTCACTGGAGAAGGAAGGGCAATCGCCTGTGCCAATCAGATACGATTCAACGGTACATAACAAGAAGAAAAGAAGAATGAATGAAGGGAAATAACTTAGGACATGTCAGGCACACACCAACAATATGGGGGTTGTTGTTGTTATGTGCTGTCAGGTTGCCTATGATTCATAGAGACCCTATGTACAACAGCCTAAACCCTGCTCTATCCTGTGTCAATCTTATTGTCTCTGACACACCTGCCCCCATTACCCCAGTCACTGAATCAATCCATCCCTCCACCCTCCCTAGCATGACATCCCTCTCCAAGGACTGACCATGCCTTGCAGCATGCCCAAAGTATGTCAGATGAAGCGTCATAATCTTTGCCTCCAAGGAGCAGCCTGGCTTCACCCTCTCCAGGTGATGAAATTGGGGTGTTGGTGATCATATAAAGAGCCCTGGTGATGCAGTGTCTAATAATTTAAGCTGCCAGCTTAAAAGTCAACGGTTCCAAAACAACTGTTTAGGTATCGTCTCACCCCAGAAATTATACCAGAGTTCAACTGGGCAACAAACAACAAATGCTGGCAAGATCGTGAAGAGATTGGAACCCTTATTCACTGCTCGTGGGAACGTAAAATGGTATAGCCACTATGGAAGGTGGTCTGGCGCTTTCTCAAAAAGTTGAAAATAGAACTACAGTTTGACCCAGAAATGCCCCTACTGGGAATTGCTAAAAGAAATCCCCTAAAGAAATCAGAGCCATGACTCAAACAGAGGTATGCACACCCATGTTTATTGCCCCATTATTCACAATAGCAAAGCGATGGAAGCAACCCAAGAGCCCATCAATGAATGAATTAATTAAAAAAAAATCTAAGCTATAGATTGTTCACAGCTTCAGTTTGCTCGGCTCCACAGTCAACACTCTTGGCACCAGCAGCCAGGAAATAAAAAAATGTATTGTGATGGGAAAGTCTGCTGTTAGGGACCTCTCTAAAGTACTCAAGAGCAACGGTGTCTCTCTGGAGACTAAGGTGCACCTGATACAGGCCATGGTTTTTGCAATCACTTGTTATGCATCAGAGAGTTGGACAATGACTAGGGAGGACAGAAGGAGAATTGACGCCTTTGAGCTGCGGTGCTGGAGAAGAGTATTGAATGTACCATGGACTGCCAAGAAAACAAACAGATTCATCCTAGAGAGGGTTAAACCAGGCTACTCCTTGGAGGCAAAGATTCTGGGGCTTCGTCTGAGATACTTTGGACATGTTGCAAGGAGAGACAGGTCTTTGGAGAGGGACATCATGCTGGGTAGAGTAGAGGGACAGTGCAGGAGGGGAAGACCCTCTATGAGGTGGATTGATTCAGTGACTGGGGTAATCGGGATGGGTGTGTCAGAGGCAATGCGATTGGCACAGGATAGAGCAGGGTTTAGGGCTGTTGTACATAGGGTCGCTATGAGTCGCAAGCAACTCGATGGCATAGAACAACAACAACAACAATATTCACACAATAGAATATTATGCAATTGTATTTAAAAACATTGAAATAGTAAAACATTACACACCATGTGGGAGTGGGGAGGAAATTATGCTAAGTTATAGATCTCAGTGACAAAA
The DNA here is from genome assembly GCF_000299155.1 of Elephantulus edwardii. Taxonomy (NCBI): domain Eukaryota; kingdom Metazoa; phylum Chordata; class Mammalia; order Macroscelidea; family Macroscelididae; genus Elephantulus; species Elephantulus edwardii. The sequence goes on from NW_006399836.1 coordinate 8,042,241, forward strand.
GGACAAAAACTGCATAACACCGCTGTTATAAAATAGGACAGAACAGTATGATGGGATTGGGGAGGGCTTGGGAAAAGAGTGGATAGATAATGAACACTGTGTTAGAACAGATGAGGGGAAGAACTGTCTGAAAGGAATATATGATTAGGCATTATATGTTTGACAACAATCTGGAACAAGAGGTACATTGTGGGGTGGAGGAGGAGAAAATGTACAACAGTGAATAAATAAAAGAGAAGAAAAAAGTCAGCAGTTCAAACCTTCCAGTCGCTTGTTGGAATACAGATGAGCAGTTTCATCCCGCAGAGATACACAGCCTCTGGAATCTGACGGAGAGTCACAGTGAGTCAGAAGCGGCCTGATTCCATAATAGTCTATGTGTTTCCTACTGCCAAAGGAGCCCTTTAGAGTAGTGAGAGAAGACCTTCACCCTGAAACCCACAGCGTCCCTTGTCAGCAGGAAGTAGCTAAGAGAATACGCCGTCCCCTTTTCCTTATGAATCAGGGTGAAATCTCCTCAGGGAGGAGTGATAGGGAATGGCAAAGGACACACCGACAAAGGAGATTAATCAGAACTGGCTTTGACAAGCACTGTGGCAATTAGACAATTA
>NW_006399836.1:8042951-8044298 GCF_000299155.1 Elephantulus edwardii
CATTCGGAGGGTGGGGGAAGAAGAACAAACTGGGGAGGAGGGTAGAGAGAATGGTGCAGCAATGAAGGAATGAAAACCCAAAATCCCTGTAAATGTTCATTAAAACTAATAAAATTTAATAATAAAAAAAAAGAAACAAAACAAAAAAAAAGAAGTGGCCTGATGACAATGGGTTGTGTTTTGGGGTCTACTCATTGCACAATAACCTTTCACTGTTAGCTGAAGCCGTGGTGCAACAGTGGTTGAAGTGCTCACCTGCTAGTTGAAAAATCAGCAGTTTGATCTCCAAGGAAGAAGGACGAGGCAAAGCGTTCCATTAAGACCACAACTTTGAAAACACTGTGGGGGGCAGTTCTGCTCTGTCCCCCAGCTTTACTGTGACTCAGAAGGGATTCAGTGGCAATGGTGTCCAGTTCTTGACTACTAGGCTTTCACGTGCTCCAGGGGGTTTTCACTGGCTCATTTTCAGAATTAGGTGGCCAGGCCTTTCTTCCTAGTGCCTGCATCTGGAAGCTCTGCAAATCCCGCTCACTGTGACGCTGCTTGTCTTTGAAATCCTGGTGGCATGACTTCCAGCCTTGAGGCATCACATGAGCCACCGTGGTGCCACACGCGGGCAGAAGAGTGGAATGCCATGCACAGCGTGGACTTAATCATATTCGTCCCAACCATCATGAATCTCGTGCAGGACCAGGAAAGTTTGTTCTCTTACAAGTGAGGTTGCCTAGGGAGCTCTGGTGGCCTAGTGGTAAGAAGCTGCACTGCAATCCCAGAGGTACGTGGTTCGAATCCACCAGATGCTCTGCTGGAGAAGGAGGGGCAATGTCCTCTCATACCAGTCAGATCCGATTTGACAGTATACGTACACAGAAATAATAAAATTAATTAAAAAAAAAACCAACAACAAGTGAGGTTACCAGCAACTGCCTGTAAGGCTGCTGGGGGCCAGTTAAGCAGATCTGACAGCAACTACCAACAAGGTTGGGTATTATGAGCCCCTAACATTGGACAAATGGCTATTCTTGGTCTCTGTTACCTTATCTATCCAATGAAAACTTAAATACGGGGAACTGAGAGTGCTGTGGTGCTGTGGTCTGTGTGGAATTGCACTGCTAACCCTAAGGTCACATCCTTCTGGCTGCTGGAAACCACCAGCAGCTACTTGGGAGGAAGCTAGCAACCTCCTGCCATGCAACTTACAGCCTCCTGCAAACCTGCCGGAGGGTCGCCCAGGAGCACGTTCGACTGGACCGTGATGAGGAGAGTCAGTGACTATTTTTTTATTATTAAATTTTATTAGTTTTAATGAACATTTACAGGGATTTTGGGTTTTCATTCCTTCATTGC
>NW_006399836.1:8049309-8050686 GCF_000299155.1 Elephantulus edwardii
TATATAATCTATATATCTGTATCTATATATATCTATATATCTATATCTATATCTATATCTATATCTATATCTATATCTATCTATCTCCACTCTTATTCTATTCTCTTCCCAATCCCCATGTTAGACCTGCTTAATGAACAGTGGCACTATGCAGTATTTGTCCTTTTGTGACCTAGGCATTTCACTCAACATAATGTACTCCAGGGTCACCAATTTGTGTAATGTTTTATGAGTTCATTGGTTTTCAGTGCTGTGCAGTATTCCATTGTATGAATATACCAGAGTTTTTCCATCCATTCATTTGTTGACGGGCACTTGGGTTGCTTCCATCTCTTTTCTATTGTAAATAACGCAGCCATAAACATGAGTGTGCATACATCTGTTTGGATGGCGGTTCTGGTTTCTTTAGGGTATATTCCCAGGTGTGGAATTGTCCAGCAGGGTTTTCTGAGGTAGTTAATCTCACAGGAGGAGATTGCCCATACTTTTCCCATGGAGCAGCTTGTGGATTTACAGTGTATGCCTTTGGGACGGCAGCTCACCTTCTTACCATTAGGCCACTAGCATTGCCTCTGCCACCGCAAGCAAGCTATTTTGAATCAAGAATTTTGCCTTATACCAGTAATGTCAGGTAGGACAAAGAGGATTAAATGGTTTCTTGAGTCCAGGTGTTAGGTCCTGAATTAACCCCACAGCCTGCAAGGGCTGGACTGACTCTTCTGGCATGCCCCCCACTCCCCTCCCCAAGCCAGGCTATATATATATATATATATTTTATTTATTTTTCATTTCAATGAACATCTCCAGAGATTTTGGAATTCCATTCATTCATTGTTGCATCCTTCTCCCCGCCCCCTCCTCCCCCTTTGCTCTTCTCCTTGAAAAGCAAAAGAAAAACTCCCTCATTAAGCCAGGCCTTCTTAGGAGGAAGTTGTTCACTGTCATTAGATCTCCCTTCGTGGTGGTGACCCTGCATGTGCATAGAAGAACTTTCCTATAAGGGTTTCAAGGCTGAGACCTTCCTATCATGGATCACCAGGCCAGTTCTAGGCTGTGAGGGTGATCTGGCTGCAACATCTTGTTACCTCGTTGACCGCCAGGGTAGATTGGCTGGCTAGGTGGGTGTCCCCTTCTTCCGTCACCGCTACATGGGCATCCCTCCTGAAGCTGTGTGTTTGGTTGAAGAGGACAACCATTCCCATAGAAGAAGAACTGTCCTTCGATCAAGAGTGTATGAGTTTATGAGTATGCATGTACTTCGTGAGGGGGCCTCACGACTAAGGCCAGAATGATGGGCTTCTGAACCCTGCACCTTCATTTTCTTTTTTTTGTTTTGTTTTTCCTTTCATATATTTTATTTTTGTTTTTTTTAATTAA
>NW_006399836.1:8050786-8056459 GCF_000299155.1 Elephantulus edwardii
ATTCCATTGTGCGAATATACCACAGCTTCTCTAGCCATTCGTTTGTTGATGGGCACTTAGGTTGTTTCCAACTCCTTGCTATTGTGAACAAAACTGCAATAAACATGGGTGTGCATATATCTGCTTGGTTGTCAGCAGTCAGTGACTATTAACGGCCATCTGCTCCTGGAAAGATGAGGTTTGGGAGCCCTGTGGGGCAGTTCTAATCCGCCTTACAGGGTCGAGGTGAGTCAGACATCTGCTCAAGGACAAACCACAGCAATCTTTGTGGGAACAGACGGCCAGGTCTTTTCTTCCTCAGAGCTCCTGGTGCGTCCAGCTTCCAGTCGGAAGGTCTCAGCTCTCAGTTAATAGCAGAGACCTTAACTAACGCAGTCAGGGCTCACGTCATATCCACTTGTTGTTCTGTGCTGTCAAGTTGAGTACAACTCCCAGCGACCTCATGAACAACAGTTGGAAACCTGCCCTGTCCTGTGCCATCCTCATCATCTCGGACATACGTAAGCCCACGGCTGCAGTTACTGTGTCAATCCATCTCATGGGGGGGTCTTCCTCTCTTTAACTCTTCTCTGCCTTTCCAAGCATGTTGTCCCTCTCCAAGGAAAAGCTCTCCTAGCAACAGGTCCAAAGTATGTGAGACCAAGCTTTATTATCTTTGCCTCCAAGGAGCACTCTGGCTGCACTTTGGATTTGTTTGTTCTTTTGGCAGTCCAGGGGACTTTCAGTATTACACTCCAACACCACAGTTCAAAGCCTCAGTTATTCTTCTGTCATCTCTAGTCATTTCACTAGTATAGCTCTAATAATAATATTAAAAAGAAATTCTCAGTTTTTGTTGTTAGGTGCCATGGAGTCAAGGGCTACTCACAGTGAGCCTATGAACAAAAGATCTGAACCTTTCCAGAGGTATATGGTTCGAATCCAGCAGATGCTCTGCTGGAGAAGGGGGGACTATCTCCTCCTGTACCAGTCAGATCAGATTTGACGGTACATTCACACAGAAAATAATAGATAAAAAATAAAGACTTTTTTTAAAAAAAACTGAATCCTGTTCTGTTCTGCTCCATCTTGACACACAAGAGCCCTTTGCAGCAGTCACCGTGTCAACCCACCTGGCTGAGGGTTCTTGACAGTCTTAGTAAAAATGTGGAGAAACTAGAACCATCCTACCTTGCTGGTGGGATTATACAATGGAATGGTGTAAAGCGTGGAAGAACTCTAGAAATCCTAATCCACAACATAGATAGTGTTCCAAGCATCCTGAAAAATCTACAACCAGGAGAGGATAAAATAGATGAATGGGACTTTCTTTTTTTATTATATTTTATTAATTTTCATAAACATTTACAGAGATTTTGGGCTTCCACTCATTCATTGTTGTGAATGGGACTTTCTAAGAATCAAATCCCTATGCACATCCAAAAACTTCTCCAACAGAGTAAAAAGGAAAGCCACAGACTGGGAAAAAATATTTGTAATGACATGTCAGATAAGGGACTTATATCTAGAATTTATAAAATACTGGAGCACCACAAGATAAAGGTAAATAATCCAACTGAAAAATGGGCACAGGATATGAACAGACACTCCACCAAAGAAGACATTCAGATGGCAAACAAACACATGAAGAAATGTTCAAAATCCCTAGCTCTTAGAAAGATGCAAATCAAAACAACTATGAGGTATCATCTCACCCCAGTAAGAAGAGCAAAATTTAACAGAACAGCTAACGTCAAATGCTGGCAAGGTTGTGGAGAAACTAGAACCCTTATTCACTGTTGGTGGGAGTGTAAAATGGTGCAACCACTATGGAAGGCTGTATGTCACTTTCTCAGAAAGTTGTAAATAAAAATACTATTTGACACAGCAATTCCACTACTGGGAATATACCCCAAAGAAACCATAAGCACAACCCAAGCAGACATATACACACCCATGTTTATCACGGCTTTGTTCACAATAGCAAAGAGTTGAAAACAACCTAAGTGTCCATCAACAAACGAATGGATAGAGAAGATATGGCATATTCACACAATGGAATACTACGCTGCATTGAAAAACAAGGAACTAATGAAATATTATATAAAATGGGTGACCTGGAGGACATTATGCTGAGTGAAGTATCTCAGTCATAAAAGGACAAATATTGCATAGTGTCACTGTTGTAAAACATGACAGACATCGGGGTTGAGGGGAGACTGAGAAAGATGGGATAAATTATGTATACTGACTGCATTGAAACAGATGAGGGAGAAAACTGTTTAAAAGGGATATGTGATAGGGTATTAGTGTCATGACAGGAGTCCAGAACGAAGGCTGCATAGTGGAGTGGACTTGGGGGAAGGGATTGTATAACAATGAAAGAATTTTTCTTTAACTTTTCAAAGAGAAGAGCAAACTGGTGGAGAGGGGTGGGAAGGGAGAAAAGTGCAACAATGAGTAAATGGAAATCCAAAGTCTCTGTAAACTTTCATTAAAATTAAGAATTTAAAAAGAGGGGGGAAAAGAAAATAATTTAGCAACTCTGCATCATTAAACCTAGAAATGCCACAGGATCCAGCAAATCAATTCTTAGTAATATACTCAAGAAAATGAAACACAAGTTAACACAAAAACTTGTGCTTTCAATAGTTGACAAGGAACACTGGTGACAATGATTAAAAAATTTAGGGACCAACCAAAGTGTCACTGGTTCAAACCTGTCGGCTGCTCTGTGGGAGAATGTTAAGTCACTCTGCTTCTGTACAGATCTCCAGCCTTGGAAACTATACGTTTTATATTCACAGCAGTGTCGTTCATAATAACCCCGAAGTGGAAACAGCCCCACCTGCTCCAAACCACTGTCTAGTGACTCCTGGGACCCTCCATGGGGCATCTGGAGCTACACACCTTTCAGGGAGAAGACTCCCTCTTATTTCTTCCGTGGGTTGGCTGGTGGTTTGAACCAATTCCATTAGCGCAATTGACCACAGCTCCTTAGTGACAACCCAGTGGCCATGAACCGATGAAAAGATAACCAAAATGTGGCCTGTCCTTACTATTGGAATATTATTCAACATGAGATGAAATGAGGACTGGGTATGCACTCGGTTCTCTGGAGCCTACTCCCAGAAATGCAAGGAAGTGGTTTTGACACACTGACGTGGAGAAACTCACGTGGAATTGTTCGCTCCAGGTAAAAAAGCAAGTACAAGTAAGCATGCGTTTACCTTTATTGGATAATATGCCCTCCATAGGGGTCTCTGGAAGCTTAATGGATAAGACACAAAGAAAGAGGGCCAGTCTCCACTTGTGCGATTTCTAGCCTTTGAGCTGGTGAGCTATGGTCAGTTCTGATTCAATGGCACCTAACAATGGGGCTAAGTCCCTTCCCTGCCTCTCCCTGAGCCCAGCACAGGGGACAGTCCTTTGAACCCAGAGTCCAGTCAGGCCATGGGAAATGGTGCACCTCCATGGAAAACAATTTGATCATTCTTTAAACAAGTGAATTTGTGAGATATGTTATGAACCAGCTGTGAGGCAACAGGAACAGAGGCCTGTCTCTGGCCATGCCTATCCGTGTGACCTTGGAGGTCAACCTCCCAGATAGATCTGCATTTCCTTCTTATAGATTCTACCTCAAGGTAGCGTGAGGATTGTGTCAAATGGGCTTATCCTAGAACCTGATGCATTCAATCAATGGGAACCTCTTCAGAACTTATGAGTCCCTTACAGTTTGAAAACACAGGAAAGAGTCCTAGAGGCTGAGCGAACCCCTGAAAGTACTAGCACGAGATTATCTTTACACCTTGAAGCAAAAAAGTCCCCTGATGTCATCTTAAACATATCACTTCACTACCTTGAGCTCCTATTCTTTAAAGGGCTGCTGATGTGGGATTAAACAGACCATAGCAACTCCAAACATGGTTGCTGCTGTTGTCAGGGGCCACTGGGACTCATAGTCACCTTGATCAGATCTATTCAGAACAAGAGATCTGAACCTTGCCCTAGTCTACCCCATTGTCATGGTCTCCAACAGGTCCAGCTCATTGTCACACTTGGTCAAGCCATCTGGTTAAAGGTCTTCTCTTTCTCTGACCCTCCACCTTTCTCATCATGACATCTTCTACCAAGGACTGGCCCCTCTAGCGAACATGCCCATAGTGTATGAGATGAAGTTGTAGCAGGAGGTGGTTGCTGTGAATTCCCATCAGATCTCCCTTCACGGGGAGCTCAGGTGAGCAGACAACTGCTCCAGAAGGTCTTCCAGGTTCATTGGACAGCAGATCACCAGGTCTTTCTTCCAAGGCACTTCTGGGTAGATTTGGCCTTATGTTAGTGGGGGAGGGAAACTCAGAATACAATCTGTACAATCTGAATCATGTAATCTGCGTCCCTAAATTGTGTATACAGAAACATTGGAATTGGTAGGGAGAGAAAAACAAAAACAAACAACAACAAACCAAGCTTCATAGTCCCACTCAGAAATAACCAGTCACATTTCTCCCCTTGGCTCTTTCCCATGTTGTTAGATGCCTTTGACTCACTAAGACTCACCTTGACTCGCGGGGACGCTGTGGACAACAGGCCTGCACCTTCCCTGCCCTGTACCAGCCTTACGGTCTCGGTCTCGGTCTCTGTCACGTTGCTATGGTCACTGTGTCAGCCCATCTCATTGAGGATCTTCCTCTCTCTTGCTGACTCTACCTTTTCCAGCATGAGGTTTTTTCCCCCCCAAGGACTGACTCCTCCTGACAACATGCCTGAAGTATGTGAGATGAAGTTTTACCTTCTTTGAATTGAAGGAGCATCCTGGGAGCACTTCCTCCAAGAGAGGTTTGTTTATTCTTTTGACAACAAAATATATTCGAAATTCTTCTCCCATACCATAATTCAAAGGCATCACAAATACAAAAGCAAGAAGAAAAACAAATACAATGGCAGTATGTTAGTTTAAAAATTAATGTATGCCTGCCCCAAGCTGTGGTATTTTCTATTGTTTCTTATGCAATGGAAAGTTAGACAATGAATAAGTAAGAAATATCAAAGAAGAAAGGATGTCTTTCCCATTCAAGTGCGTTCTGTTTGAAAACTGAGCTATAATCCCGATGTCATGACACATGTACGTCCTGCTTTTCCCTCTCTTAATGTTATAAGTGACCTGTTTCCTCAAATCTATAGAAATGGTTTGTAAACATCGCTTTTCATGGCCGTGTGACATCCCACTGCTTGTGCTGTTAGCCCATTACCCTTTATCAGAAGACTGCAGCCAGCTCTTCACACCCGGAGCTTTCAACCACCACCTTCAGGGACATTTCCAGGAATGGAATCGCTGAATTCAAGAATGAGCACATTTTTACAGTTGCTGGTGGCACAATGTGTAATGCATCGGTGAACAGTCTGAATCTTCCAGGAGCTCTTTGGGAGAAAAATGGGCCATCCTCTCCTGTAATGGTTTGTTGCTGTGTGTTGTATACCACAGAGTTGGAATCAACCTGTAAATAATTTTTTTTTATTTTAATTAACAAAAGTTTACAGAAAAGTTAGACTTTCATTCATTGTTGCACACTTTCCCCCTCTCTTTCCCTTCCCCCTCCCCCAATTCACCTTTTTTTAAAAAAAGAATATTCATTTATTTTTATACAATTACACACTCCCCAAGTCCTCTTTGCAATGTACCTCTTATTCTGGACT
>NW_006399836.1:8060468-8067577 GCF_000299155.1 Elephantulus edwardii
CATGTTCATATCCTTGAAGATGTATCATGGAAGTGTTGCAGCCTAGAAGATACAAATTTAACTAACAAGTTAAAAGTACATGAGTCAAAAATTGAAAAGCAATAAAAAAGAACATCTGCACGTCATCCACCTTCCGGTGACCTAAGCTGCTGAGACTCTAAAGGCAGCCCAAATACCCCCGAAGAGCACCCCCAGGAGAAACAAGCTTGACCACTCTGCCATCATCAAGTTTCCCCTGACCACTGAGTCAGCCATGAAGAAGATTGAAGATAACAACACACTTGTGTGCATTGTGGATCTCAAGGCCAAAAAGCACCAGATCAAACAAGCTATAAAGAAGCTCTATGACATTGATGCAGCCAAGGTCAACACCTTGATTAGGCCTGATGAAGAGAAGAAGGCCTATGTTCGACTTGCTCCTGACTATGATGCTTTGGATGTTGCCAACAAAATTGGGATCATCTAAACTGAATCCAGCTGCCCAATTCTAAATACAAATTTTTCTCAATAAAGAAATGAATGAATAAATAAATAAATAAAGTGTACGAGTAGCTGTGCTCCCCTCCTAGAACCTCCAAACAACTTCTCAAGGAAATTCTGGGATAGTTTGAACCAGTACTTAACTACTTATATCCCCTAGGGACTAGGAGGCTTTGGAAAAATAAATAAACAAAGTCAAATCAAATGAGTCAGTCTTAACTGTGGGACTCTTCATCAGGTTGCCTCGGAACTGACTTGATAGAGATCAATTGAGTTTGAAAAATCCATGAAGAAAAGAATGCCTCTTTCTCTCATTAAGTGGTTGGTGGATTTTAACAGTGACACATTTTGAGTCTGGGTCAGAAAAGTTACAAAGAGAGTAAGGTAACAAGAGAAGGAAATGCGAGGTTCTTTTGGAAAAGTCTGCTGTCAAGGAACCTCTCCAAATTACTAAGAAGCAATGATGTCAGTTCAAAGACTAAGGTGCACCATGGTCTTTTCTGTCACATGCTATGTATCTGAGAGCTGGGCAATGAGTAAGGATGACAGAAGACTGGATGCCTTTGAGTTGACGCATTGGAGGAGAGTACTGAATATAACATGAAGAGCCAAAAGACAAATCGCATGTCTTGGAGAGAGTGCAGCCAGAGTGCTCCTTAGAGGCAAAGATGTTAAAGCTTCATCTCACATACTCTGACGTGTTGTTAGGAGGGCCCATTCCTTGGGAAGGGACATCATGCTTGGAAAGACCATTGAAAGAGAGGAAGACCCTCAAAGTGAAGGCTTGACACAGCGACTGCAGCAACGGGCTTAAGTATGTCAGAGATTGTGAGGATGGCGCAGGATGGGACAGGATTCAGGTCGGCTGCTCATAGGGTCACTGTGAGTGGTACTCCACTCAATGGCACCTAACAACAACTCCCTGCAAGAAGTTTTTCTTGATCTAAATGCTATGTCCATGTAACCGAGGCAGAAAAGAGGAAATGGGGTGGGAAAGGAACAGGTTGTAGGGGTTGAGATGGGTGGTTCTTTCTGAGAGTCTCAAAGCAGCCTGCTGTGAGTAGTAGAAATCCCTTCTGTCCTCCCACTCCCAGAGGCAAGACCCTGCTGAAGACCGGCTGCCTTGTCCATCATGGCATGCACGTCGGGGGCGCGTCCTGGCGCCTTACTCCGAGAACATGAGAATCACGAACAGCCCCAGGCAGGGAAGCTGGGGCGGGGCCTGGGCGGGGGCCAGGCCTGGGGGCGGGGCCTGGGCGGTGATGTCACGCCACGCCCCCTCGCCGGCTCCCTCCTCCCGGAGCGCGCCGCACCCGTGAGTCCTCACCTGGAGAGGTAGGAGTGCGCATCTCGCATCCGAAGGCCACGCTGAGCGTCAGGTGAGCGCCTGCTGGAGCTCGGGAAAGGGTTGAGCAGGGGGCGATGCCCACCTGTCCAACGGGAGGGCCTGGGGCAAAGGGACTTGAGACTCAGAGGGATGCATCTGAGGGTGTTCTAGCTCCTCAAACTCCCTTCTTGCCTCTTGGATCTATTAATCACCTTCCTTGTAAAAAGATAGACTGACTTTGAAAGAGAAAAACTTGAAGGGGAAGCAGCCTTCCAAATATGTCAACCAAAATCTATTTCTTTGTCCTTCTTGTAAAAGTAATGTGCAGTGACAGTGGTAGGTACTTACATCCGAACAAGCCACCCGTCGACCTGTTTGTATATTTCCTCTCCATCTTCTTCCTGCGCACAATTATATTGATAGTTTTATGGTGCCGTATTTACAGTTGTTTGCCTTGATTTTCCTCTTCGCTTTGTGTCGGAAGCATTAGCTCACGTTGTTATTAGTCATGCCTGTGTGTACAGTCATTCTTTTTAATGGCTGCATAATATATGTGAGGGATGAGTCCTGGCTGGGTACCACTCTGTAAACTTGGAGGAAGGATCTGACAAATGAAAAAGGTTGGATTCTGGTCCGGACAATATGATCTTTGGCGAGATTTTGACTCTTGCTTTGCATCAGTTTCCACACTTGGGAAATGGGTCCATAAGGCTATGGCTCCAGAATGAAATAAGCTAATTCATGGAAAAGGCCCCTGGATGGTGCAAATGGCTTGCTCTCAGTTCGAATCCACCTTATGACACTAAGGGAAGAGAGCACTGGCAATCTACAAAGAGTGCGGTAAAGAAAGCCCCATGGCGTATCTCTCTGTAACAGATGGGGTCACCATGAGTCAGGACTGACTCATTGGGAAAGTATGTGTGTGTGTGGGTAAAGCCCTCTGCAGTGGTTCTCCCCATAAGAGGTGATCCACATGTTTGTGGGTTTGAAGGAGGCGTTGGCACTAAACCAAGCTGATGGGCAGAGGAGGTGGGGCCTTTGACCTTGGGGTGGAGGTGGTCTCTGGATCTGGGGGATGAGCACAAGCCTGCAGGAAGAGTCCATGTCCACTCTGGGTGGACCAAACAGACAGGGTCCTTGCGGCAGGCCCAGTGACCTCCAGACCCCAGAGGGGTTCACCCCTTAGGTGAGCTTCAGGAAGGGGTGCAGAGGGAGGAGTTTGAAAGAATGGTGGGAAGAGGCTCCCACTTGAACAGGTGAGAACAGTGAGGCCCAGAGAACGACTGATTTGTTCACAGTTTATGAGAGTAGCAGTGACAGGGTATGTCTGGACCCCAGGACTCTATCCATTTCCAAGCGCTGGGGCCTCTTACTGAATTTCTCATGGAGGAGGGGGAAGAGCAGGGTTGAATCATCAGCTGTGCTTGTATCAGCCAGTGAGCGTAGAGCAAACAGAAGTCTTTGTTCTCTGAGCCTCTCTTTGCCTCATCTGGGAAATGGGATAATAACTCCCCACCTGCTTACTTACTGCCTGCCACTTTGAAGGGTGGACTCATTCTTTGGTCATACACCTCCCTCCACCCCAACTCCTTGCCTCTTTACACCCTTCTGTTGCCTTTAGCCCAGGCACCTATTACCTGAGGCAGGTAGGCACCTGTGCCCCACCTAAGTTAGGAGGGGGAGCCCACACTCTCGAAAATCATCTCTTTCTAAACCTTAGAGTTTTACTCTGTTTTTCTAAGTTAGTTTTTCTGTCAAGTGCCCCTATGTCACGCTTTCATTGCCTCAGCGCCCTGTTGGGAGAATCCACTTATTGGGGAAATTTTGTGGTGAGGGTCCTTGACTCCCTAAGCCCACCCCTTTCTGCTTGCCTGTCCTTGTGAACAGTAACAGAGGTGTTAGTTTCTCTCTGGAATTGGGATGGTAACCTTACAATGCACAGAAAATTGAAGGTAGTTCCCTTAATCACATTTCCGTGCGACCTTCAAACCCGGGATCCACAGTGAGGTCCTCGTTGTGGGGACTTTTCAGAAATCTGCCTGCTTTTTGAGAAATTTGTGGACCCTCTAACTACAGGCTGTTGAAGAACCTGTCAGCTGAGACCTGCTGAGACTGTTTCCAGCAGCCTCATTAGAACAGCATCAGAACAGGAATAGGAACACGCTTGTCCTTGTCCCCATTTTACAGAGGGAGAAACAGAGACACAGCAAGCTCAAGCTGCTCGTTGACGAGCCAGGATTCAGCTCCAGGCCTCAGCGCAGCTCTCACTCACCATTACCAGTCGGACCAGGCCACCTCTTGCTTTCTCAGGTGATTCTTACAGGTTCTAGAAGAATCGCCTGTGGGATCTTGTTAAAATGTAGATTCTGACTCAGTGTATGATGAGCATTGATGGTGTGGAGCGGAACATGCTGGACCGTTGAGCGAAAGTTTGGCACTTTAAATCCCTTAGGAAGGAGACGGAACATCTGCTTTACAACCTTGGACCCAATCAGAGCGTCATGGTGAATCACAATTGATTCAATGGTAGGGGACATTTTTTTTCATACCTGGGGTAGAACTGAGAATTCTCTGAAGAATGTTGGATGATAATAAACATGTGTGAAGCTTTGTTAGAAGCCTAAATTGAAAACAAAATAAGAACACAACTTCTGATGCTTTCTTGCCTTCTCACACCTCACTGGGTCAGCCCTTGAACTTCCTGGGATGTGAACGTCAGCTTTGCAGAAGCACTACCTAAGTGGTCATCAGAATGTCCCGGATGCATCCAGAGTGGATGACCTGGAGCCCAAGAGCACTCGGTTGAGGGGATCCTCTCATGTTGTGGGCTGTTCCTGGCTCGAGTGTATTGAGAGAGACAGAGAGGCAGGGGAGATTCAGGTAAACTGGCTCCTTTATAACCTCTGTGAGGAGCCCTGGTGGGGCAGCGGTTAAAGCACCTGGGCCAAACTTGAGCAATTCAAACACACCAAAAGGTGTGGCAATCGCTTCCATAAAGATTTACAGCCTCGGAAGTTCTGCTGGGCAAATCTAGTCCATCCTGCAGGATTGCTGTGTTGTTGGTTTTGATGGGTGACAGTGCGTATGACCTTTCTGAAACTTAGGGTAGATCTTTTTACACTCTTGGCACCTCTGATTTCTACTCGTAGGGCAGGGTGGGGTGACCTCCATCTCACAGGATTACTGAGAAGATGCCTTGATAAACATGGTGTGGGGGCTGGCATGTTGCCAGACCAATGAACGCTAGCCCTCTCCTCCTCCCTCCCTTCCACGTGCAAAACGTGAAGCAGAACCATTGGATCAAGTCCAAGTTCAGCTGCCTGGGGTTGTAGAGTCTGCTCAGACTCTGCCTTCCTCCTCAGCCTTCTCCCCAAGTTCCTTCATGGATCCTAGGTACCATTTGGCTGGTCTCCCCACTGTGGACACCCACCCCCAAATATCTGCTGTTCCTATTCTAGATAGTTGACTTGAGTTCTTCCTCCCCACTCCCCCCTTCAATCTAAACCCTTCCAGCCTTGGAGTCCCGCCTCCTCCCCCCCAACCTATAGCAAGCTCCAGAGTGTCCCCCAAATGGGACTTATGCGGATCTGATTGGCAGGGACACTTGGGGACTCGTCGTGATGCTGTGGCGGTGGTGTAGTGCACAATGTGTTGGGCCGCTAATGGAAAGGTCAGCTGTTCTAATCCACCAGCTGCTCCCTGAAAAGATTGATAGCCTCTGAAACTTAATGGAGGGTCCACAGGAGGCAGAATCCACTTGACAGATTGAGTTTGGGTTTTGCAGTATCATGTTGGCATCTAGGTGGCTCAGGTTGCTAAGGACTGGGATAGTAACTGAAGGGTTGGTAGTTCGAGCCCACCCAGAGGCTCCTCGGAAGCACTCACTCACTCATTGCTGTTGACTTGGAATTGATGCGTGGCTGACCCTCCAGGGGGTTTTCTGAGGCTGTAAATTGCACAGGAGGAGACTGACCATCCTTTTCCCATCGCGGTGCAGCCTCCTCCTCAGAAGCAAGGCCTGGTGAGGCATCTCCAAAAGGCCACAGCTGCACCAACCCCACAGGGCACAGTCCTACTGCGTGACACCTGGGGGTGCGGTGCGTGGAATGGACTGCTATTGGGGTGGATTGTGTTTTGTTTTGTTTAGTGACATCAAGGTAAGAAAACCCTAGTGATGCCTAGTATGGGATGCCTGGGTCTGGAGGAGCTTGACGAGAGGCAACTGGCCACAGGTCACGTGCGTCTGTTCTGTGGCCCTTGCTGTCTCGGGCATGTCCCTCCTCATGGTGGTTAGCCTATCTGACCAGGCACCAGGCCCTGGAGGACCTGCCGGTCCTTGTGAGGAGCTGACACCAGGCACCGTGTGTGGACAGGTACGTGACGTGCCGTGGAGCTGGTGACTCACTGAGCTGTGCTGAGCCGAGAGGCATTGCTGGCGAAGCAGGACGATTAAGCGCAGCAATCATCATCATTCCATGGCTGCCTAATGAGTGGTTGCGTGTCTCAGGAATGGGAGTAAGTCCGTGGCTTCCCAGAGGATGGCAGGAGCAGGCGCTGGAGAGAGGGCAGCAGCGCAAACAGGGGAAGTGCTGCAGAGCAGGGTCATATGAGCCCGAAGGGCAGCAAGGTGACCAGGCAGGTCAAAGGAGGACACAGAGGTGCCTGAGGCAGTGGACGAAGGAAATGGCATGGGGTGCCTTCTTTTCTGGGTGCTCCCTGTGCCTGTGGGGGAACCTGAGTGTTGCAGGCAGTTGAAGATCACTGCTCAGGTCACACTTAGAGGTTTGAACACATCCAGCAATTCTGTCGGAGAAGAACTTGGAGATTTGTTTCAGTAGAGGTTCTAGTGAGGAGAGCAGTGGAGATAAGTGGAGTCTCTGAGTATCAGAATCTGCTCAGCAGCCCTGACTTTGGTGCCTGGAACATGTGATAGCTGCTCCTTGTCTTTCTGGGAGTTGTTTCTCCCCAAACAAGTGGCGTAGAGATCCCAGTGACAGAGGGCTTCCCTGCCTGCAACCCCATGAAGGGGGAAGGGCTAGGAGGAGGCAAAGAAGAGGGGTGTATACAGGTGGGAGGAGACACGGATTAAGGTATGTCCCTGAGGGAGCCTTTAGACAGGGATCTGATGCAGGGCCACCACTGTCCCCTGACACAAACCTGTGTTGACTTTGCTCACTGGACAAGTATTGGCTGAACACCCACTTAATGAAGGCTGGAGCCCACTGCAGGCTAGCACCTACTACAGGCCAACACCCACTGCAGGCCAGAGCCCACTGCAGGCCAGAGCCCACTGCAGGCCAAC
>NW_006399836.1:8067677-8068343 GCF_000299155.1 Elephantulus edwardii
CAATTCTGACCTCCTTTATTACCTTTGGGTGGCACTGTATATGAGTAAGACTTCCTTTTCCTGACACAGGCCCTAAACTGGCAGCAATAGCTGTCTACTCTTTTTTTAAAATTAATAGTTCTTACTGATTTTCATATAATAACACCTTTACCGTATATTTCATTCATATGTATTGTGTTTTATACAAACTTTCATTTACATTGTGTTTCATATAATCATTCATATACATTCTATTTTACATTATTTTTTATTCTAGTTTATTTACAAAATTTGTATACATTGTTTTTCATACCAGATCCTTCCCATTTCCCTTACCCCTCCTCCACCAAATTGTGCAGCCCCATGATTAATCCTCGCACATACACACACATCCTCACCCCTCTCTTCCACCCTCCCCCACTTGGATCCTCATGCTCATTCTACAATAATGGTTTTATGCAGTATTTGTCCTTATGGGACTGAGTTAGTTCACTCAGCATAATGCTCTCCAGTCCCTCCCAAGTTAGGTAGTAATTAGTAATTTACAAAATCATTGCTTCTGCTTGCTGCATTATTTATATATGTGTGCGTATATCTATTTATCTATCTATCTATCTATATATCTGTATCTATATATATCTATATATCTATATCTATATCTATATCTATATCTATATCTATATCTAT
>NW_006399836.1:8073270-8087395 GCF_000299155.1 Elephantulus edwardii
GCCCACTGCAGGCCAATGCCCACTGCAGGCCAACACCCACTGCAGGCCAGAGCCCACTGCAGGCCAGCACCCAATGCCGGCTAGAACCCACTATAGCACCCATTGCAGGCTAATGCTGACTAAGGCTAGCGCCCACTGCAGGCTAATGCCCACTAAGGCTAGTGCCCGCTAAGGTTAATCCCCACTGCACACTAGCACCCACTAAGGCTGGCACCCACTGCAGGTTAGCACACACTAAGGCTAGCACTCACAGGACTTGCCTCTCTCTTGGAGTTTATGTTCCAGGGCATTAAAAAACAAACACATGAAAAAAAGCGGACTGAAGAGCCGTATGCCCCACAAGGGACCAGAAGAAGCCTGCCCGATGCTGTCAGGCCTAGCGTTCAACACAGGATTCCCGAATAGAAAAAAACACAGACAATAAAAGACTACGTAAATAAATAAGTGAGGCCTCATAAAAATGAAAAATATTGGGTCATTAAAAGGCTTTATCTTTATCATAAAAGTGAAAAGATAAGTTCCTAACTAGGAGAATCTCTTTGGAAATCAGATGTATCTGGTAAGAACCCCATGGCCAAATAGATCTAGAACTTCACCAATTTAACAAGAAAAAGACAATCACGTAACAGGGGAGAAAGATGGGCAGTCTCCTCCTGTGACTTACTGCGTCTGAGAAGCTCCCGGAGGAGCGGCTCTGAGTTGGTTTTGAGTTGATGATACATAACAACAGCAGTGATAAAATGGCTAAGGAACCAGAATGGACATTTCACCACAGAGGATACCCATTCAGATGGCCATCACACACATGCAAAGGTGGTCAGCAACATCAACCATCAGAGAGATGCAGATTGAGACTACAATGAGATAGCACTGTACTGCCACCAAGATGGCTAAGATTAAAGCAAAATAAAACAGCAAGAAGACACCCAAGGCTGGCCAGGGGTGGGTGAATTGGAATGCTTACCCGTGGCCGGTGAGAATATAAAATGGGAAACGAGCTATTGTGGAAAACTCTGGTGGCGCCTTAAAAACTAAACGTTGAACTAGCATGTGACCCAGATGTTTCCCACTGAGGTATATGCACTAAAGATTTGAGAGCAGAGATTCAAACAGAGACTTGCACACCAGGGTTCACGGCAGCAGGGAGATGAAATGACCTCCCTGTCCATCAGCGGATGAGTGGATCGACAAAAGGTGGTGTGCACATACAATGTTCTTCACAGGAGGAGAAATGATCCGTGCTACAGTAGGGATAGAGCTGGAAGATATCATGTGGAGTGAAACACCAATCACAAAAAGACAGATACTGTAGGACTTATGTGAGAAGATACAAAAAGACAAACATGTGGAAAGCAAAGTTTCTGAGTGATTACTAGGGTTGAGAGGGGAAGGAGAGTTAATGGTGGCTGAAATATCACTTCAATAAAGGGAAGGGCCAGTTAGGCAGCTGCTTGTTGTAATTGATGTCAATAGGTTGTTGTTGTTATGTGCCATCGAGTCGCTTGCGACTCACAGCGACCCTATGTAGAACAGCCCTAAACTCTGCTCTGTCCTGTGCCAATCGCACTTGTCTCTGACACTCCCATCCCGATTACCCCAGTCACTGAATCAATCCACCTCATAGAGGGTCTTCCCCTCCTTCGCGGTCCCTCCACCCTCCCAAGCATGATGTTCTTCTCCAAGGACCGGTCTCTCCTCACAACATGTCCAAAGTACGTTAGATGGAGCCTCAGAATCCTTGCCTCCAAGGAGCCACCTGGTTTAACCCTTTCCAGGACAAATCTGTTTGTTTTCCTAGCAGTCCATGGTATTCTCAATACTCTTCTCCAGCACCACAGCTCAAAGGCATCAATTCTCCTTCTATCCTCCTTGGTCATTGTCCAACTCTCTGATGCATAACAAGTGATTGCAAAGACCATGGCCTGTATCAGACGCACCTTAGTCTCCAGAGAGACACCATTGCTCTTCAGCACTTTGGAGAGGTCCCTAACAGCAGACTTTCCCATGGCAATGCGCCTTTTAATTTCCTGGCTGCTGGTGCCAAGACTGTTGACTGTGGAGCCAAGCAAACTAAAGCTGTGTACAATCTCAATCTCTTCGCCATCCATCCTGATGCTACACAACTATTAAAAAAAACATTTGAATTGGCCAACGTTGTGCTATAGCTCCATTTACAAGCATGGCAAAAATGAGCAGAGCAGCTGCTGCTGAAGCTGTTTATGTCAAACCAAACTCCTCATGGGATGGAGTTCCCGGGTTCAAAGTTTTAGGGTCATGGTTTCACGGGAACAACCCTGTTAATTGGCTTAATAACCAGTGTAGTGACTCTGTTCTACCTCAGAGTTCATTACGTACTGCCTGGGGTCTGAAGAGCTGGCGAGCAGCCATCCAAAAACACAACAGTTGGTCTCTGCTCACCTGGAAAAACAGGAGAAAAGGTCAGGAAGGGAGAAAAGGGTCTAGAAGATGTGGTGGATTGCTTCCATAAGCAGCGTCCTCCCCTGTGACTCCAGAACGAGGTCCAGCTGCCATTACGGATTTTGATCCAAGACCACATGGAAGACACCTGAGTCAAAGCAGAAAAACACAGAACAGAACTTAAAATTCTTTTGGACTTCAGACTTCAGGAGTCAGGAAGGTTGGATTACCGCTAAAACCATTGCCCCAAGATAACCTTTAAACCTGACATCCTAAACATCCCTAAGTTTTCCAAAACCCAAACAATGGTTTAACAAGTTAAACAATGGTTTAACAAGTTAAGTTAAACAATGGTTTAACAAGTTAAACAATGGTTTAACTTCACTGAATAGAGGGTCTGCCTTGAGCATGATGCCCTTTTAAGAACTGTCTCTTGTACACCCATGATTATTGGGCTTCTTCACAATAGCAAA
This sequence comes from Elephantulus edwardii, assembly GCF_000299155.1. Taxonomy (NCBI): domain Eukaryota; kingdom Metazoa; phylum Chordata; class Mammalia; order Macroscelidea; family Macroscelididae; genus Elephantulus; species Elephantulus edwardii. The sequence goes on from NW_006399836.1 coordinate 8,076,162, forward strand.
TAACTGGAAACAACCTAAGTGCCCATCGACAAACAAATGGATAGAAAAGCTCTGGTATAGTTACACAAAGGAATACTATGTTGCATTGAAAAACAAGGAACTCATGAAATATTACACAAAATAGGGGACCCTGGAGGACATTATGCTGAGTGAAATATCTCAGTCACAAAAGGACAAATACTGCATAGTGCCACAGTGTCCATGGTACTGACATGGAGGTTGGGGAGAGACTGAGAAAAATGGGATCAATTCTGTATACTGCATTAAAACAGATGAGGGAGAGAACTGTTTAAAAGGGATATATGATTAGGTATTACTGTCATGACAGGAGTTCAGAATGAAGTCTGCATAGTGGAGTGGACTTGGGGGGAGGGAATGTATAACAAAGAAAGAATTTGTCTTTTACTTTTCAAAGAGAAGAGCAAACTGTGGGGGGAGGTTGGGCAGGGAGAAAAGTGCAACAATGAGTGGAAATCCAAAGTCTCTGTAAACTTTCATTAAGATTAATGAAAAAAAAAAAAAGAACTGTCTGTAGGGAGTCAAGTTGATAGCAGTGACTCCAAAGATTAGATAAGATCCTTAGGGAAGGGTGATTTTATGTTAATAGAGGAATGGCTCAGAAAAGGGTGGAAATGGTATAACTTGAAGAATGTCACCAGTGTCACTTAATTGGACATGTAGAAACTGTTGGATTGGTGTATGTTGGGTATATTCTCCACAACAGCAAAATAAAATTACAGGTGGAGCACAGGGCACTTAACAGGGGTTGTGAAGGCATTCCATGTGATGATGTCATGGTGGGGATGTGACATTAAGTATCCATCACAATTCTGGGCGCTCATAGAAAACCCACTGCCACTAAGTCACTTACGACTCACAGCGACCCTCCACCAGGCTTCTGAGTCTCTAAGCCTTTACTGTCTTTCTTCTGGAGAGCAGTTAGTGGGTTTGAACTGATGACCTTTGGGTTAATGGCTCAGATAGTTGTTCATTACACCACTGGGACTTCTTGATGTAGAGCAGACCTTAGTGTAAGCTATGGGCTTTAGTTAATAATAATGTGTCAATGTTGGCTTCTTGATCGTGACAAAGGTACCCTGGGAGTTCGTTCTGTTTATACCAGTTGCTGCAAAGTTGGATGGGCCTGGCAGAGAACCATACTCCAAAAGATTCTTGTTGACTGATTTTTTTAGAAGTTGATCATCAGCCCTTTCTTCTGAGACACTCGTGGTAGACTCGTCTCCTCTCTTCCTATTAGCACCTCTCAGGCTCTCCAAGATGACAGTAATCAGAGAACTGTATGCAGACACAGACTTTCCTGTACCGAGCGTTCTTAGTAACTGAGGGCATGACCACAGCAGTTAGCTGGCTGAGGTGGTGATCACGTGAAGATATGGCCACTTGGGGTGGGCACATGCGGAGAGAGGTTGTTGAATTCAGGAAGTTGTTGAGAGTGAGGCGGTATTTCCCTGGTCTGTCTCTCTGCTTGTCTCTCTCTGCAGACCAAGGAATGCCTCCTGGGAGCCCCCTTAATAAAGCTTCTTTAGCTTTATTTTAAAAAAAAATGTTGTTGTCCACAATTAAGGTTGCATAGTGGAATGTACTTGGGGCGGTGGGAGGGATGCGGGGGGGATTGTGTACCAGGGAGGGAGGGTTTCTTTTACTTTTGAAAGAGAGAAGCAAACTGGGGGCGGGGTGGGGGGGAGGGCTGGGCGGGGAGAGAAGTGCAGCAATGAATGAATGGAAATCCAAAATCTCTGTAAATGCTCATTAAACTTATTTTAAAAAAATAAAGCTTAGGAAGAAAAAAAAAAGAAATTAAAAAACACACACACACAAAAGTTGTTGAGAGCTCATGTTTTGAATCTGAAGAGATTGGGAGAGCCCCTTCTCTAAGGCTCAATTTGTGTGACCTCAGAATCATTTTCATCAGGATGCCTCAAATATGGGTCCTTCACCATCCAGGCCAGCCTTTAGTTCCCAGAGATGGAAGTCTTAGAGGTCACCTGCCTTAGGGCTGTGACTACAGGTCCCACGGAAGATCAGTTACTTAAATGGTCCTCACACCCTGGTCCAGACTTCTTCCACCCCCACTTGCTGCGTCTCCATGTAAAACAGAGAGGGAGGGACTCCTGCTAGGGAGTGCCCAAGCATGGGGGGTGCGTGGTAAGTTTACCCCTGGAGGATCATAGGAAAGAACAGAGTCAGAGAGGCCAGGAGAGGGTCCAGTATAAGGCCCTGCTCTGCCCCAGGGGGACATCATGGAGGGTCTGTGGTTAAAGCAGCCTAGGCCTGGCTGCGTGAGGAGAGAATGTAGGCCAGTGTCTTCCAGCTGGAAGGCCTGCTGAGAATGTACTCTGTGTGGGCTGCTGACCCTTGAGGGTCCTCAGAGAGACACAAGCCAAACCTGAGGAGGAGAAGATTCTAGAGAAACTTCCTGCTGGGGTACACGGAGGGTGGACAAGGTTAGTGGCTCACTGGACCCACCCAACCCCCAGGAAGCCCTGAAGAGTCCAAATGGTCGAGCAGTAGGCTATTGACACAAAGGTTGGTGGTTTGAGCCGTCTCAGTGGTACCTTGGGAGAAAGATCTAGTGACCTCCTTGCCAAACCTCACAGCCATGCACTGTCTGTGAAGCACAGTTAGTTGAACTTTGCAACATGTGAAATCGTCATGCGTGGGAACTGAGTCAAGGGCAGCCCACCCTCAGTTGGGTTCCTGGGGGGCAGACCCTCGAGGGGAAAGGCAGAGAAAGAAGCAGAAGACAAAGCCTGCAAGTAGAAGTGAACCCCCCAGGATTTAACTCCCAGCTCCTCAAGACAGTGATAAGCTCCACATAGTCTCTTCACTCACAGCTGCTTCTGGGCCACCTCGCTTCCATGCACTTTCCGGCTGTGTTATCCCCATTTTACAAGAGAGGCTCAGAGAGCTTCAGTAACTTGCCCAGAATCTCAGTTAAAAAAAAAAAAGTGGCCAGAGGCAAGGACTTACCCGGGGTGTGGTACTGCCTCTGGTTCCCAGTGTGACTCGCTGTGGGTCAGCTCTTTTCCTCCCCGGGCTCCATTTCTGTCTATATAATGATGCAGTCACTTCCGCTGGCCCCCATTGCTGTCTTCTCTGGAGTTCAAAATTGCTTTTCTATCAGAGGGACTTAGGGGCAGGAGTCTGATAGATGTTAGAAATTTAATTATTGTGTCTCTCTTCCCTCCCCCCAATATGTGTTAGAATCCTAAACACACACACACCCATATTTGTGGATGTTATCTCATTTGGGAATGGGTTTTCTTTGTTACGTTAATGACACAACATTAGCATTGCTGTTAGGTCTGTTAGGTGCCACCTACTCAGCTGAGATGCCTAGTGACCCTGTTTGTGACAGGATGAAATGCTGCCCCATCCTATCCCCATCCTCACAACCCTGGTTTGGAGTACACTGTCTAATCCATTTTAAGTCATCCTCTTTTAAGATAAAAAAGATCAGATTAAGCAAGCAAGTGAAAACAGAAGAGATGCAGACCACAGAGTCACCAAGGAAGCTAGGAACAGAAGCAGAAGAGTCAAGAACCTTTCCCCAGAGTGTATGGAGCAAGAGAGAGAGGATGTCCCGCAAAGGCTGGTATTGTCAGGCGTCATCGCGTTGGCTGCAGCTCTTAGTGACTGTGTATGGCCGACGAACACCCTGCCTGATCCTTTACCACACTCTCAGTCTCCACGGTTTAAGCCTACTGTTGCAATCGTTTGTGTCAATCCATCTCTTTGAGGATCTTCCTCTTCTTTGAACCTCTGCCTTTCCAAGCATGGTGGTCCCTTCTGAGGACTGGCTTCTCCTGATTGCTGTTGTATACTGTCGAGTTGGAACTCACCCATCGTTGACCTTCCGGTGGGTTTTCAGAGGCAGTAAACTGCACAGGAAAAGGTGGCCCATCTTTTTCCCCTGGAACGTCCAGTGGTTTTGAACTATGTGCCTTCAGGTTGGTAGTGCAGTTCCTTGTCACTAGGCTACCTGGCACGGTTTCTGGTAGCCTGTGTGAAATATGAGAGGCCAAGTCTCACCCTCTGGCTTGGCTGCCTTTCTTCCAACACAGATTCTTTGGGCAGTCTGACAGTCCGCAGCATATTAAGTACTCTTGGCCAACAGCAGAATTCAAAACCATCACTTTTCCTTCTGTTTTTTTTCCTTCATTGTCCAACTCTCGCAAACATATGAAGCAACTGTAAATACCAGAGCTTGGATCATACTCACCTTCCAGACTAAGACAGACAAGGAAGAAACACTAGCCATCCACTACTGCGATCATCTTGTGTGCCGTGAAGTTGACTATGACTTGTAACAACCTTGACTTGTAAGGACCTTATGAATGACAGCAATAATGAGTCCCTTGAAAATCCTCTGAATAGCAGTGGACCGTTTATACAGCCACCATCATGAATAGGGACTTCTCACTTCCTTCATGGTGAGCAAATGTTCAATGACGCTTTTCTCATGTGATATTTCTGCTAAAGCAGCTGTAACTAAGACAAGACTGAGGACTCACTTTGGAACTGCTTTTGCTTTGCTTTTTCCTCCTCACTTAGTTAAGTTTCTTTCTAAACATAAGCAGTATGCTATGTGTTCAACAGAGTTTGGTCTGTTCTTCATAGATCAGATTTCTTAAAACTCTCTTATCTGTTTCGTGGGTGAATGGAAACATCCTTATTTTGTAAGCAGTTGATGTCTTACTGTAAAGAAAGGAGCAGCAAAATCCAGACTGAAAGCATACAGTCTTCATAACTAGCCACCAACACCCGTTTTCCACTGAAAAAAGGCTCATTCTTCCCTTGGCCCTCCTCATAGTGGCTTCTACACATCACAGAGGCTGGTAAACCTTCAGGTTCTCTGCCCCACATAGCGCTGTTGGAAGCTCTGGGAAAGTCACACAGAGGGAGGGCGGAAGAAATGGCTGGAACTGCCTTTGCACGTAGCTGTCTGAGAGTGCGCCCCTGGCCCGGACAATGTGGGCATGCACCCCAGCTCCGGAAGTGCCCACCAGCCACCATCTCTGAGGAAGGCAGATTTGAAGACTAAAAGAGTGTGTGCGAGGGTGAGCACAGTAGGAGCTCAACAAATGTTAAGGTTTCACCTAAAAGAAAGAAGTTGTCCCTTCAATTTCTAATTCAGCACCTATTTGTTGGACTACCTACTATGTACCAAGCACTTTTTCTCGATCCTGGCAACAGTGGTTATAATGTTAGGTGCTGTTGAGTCAAGTACAACTCCATAAGAAGATGAGTGGACCCCCGACCACCTGGCCTGTCCAGCATCTGGGCTGAACTGAGTGAGTCTTTCCTTTGAGTACCGTGCCTGGGAAATTTGTGACCTGTGAGGTCCCCTCTGCATTCCTCTGTCATTATCGAGCTTCTGCCTGAACTCTCTCCAGCTACCAGGCAGCAAATTAACCAAGCTGGAGACCAAGTGGAAACAACTCAGAAGGGTCCTGGATATCCCATGGACTGCCAAAAAACAAACAAACAACAACAACAAAAAAAACCCCAACAAAAAACAAAACAAAACAATTATTTCTTGCTGTTGCTGTGTTACATGTCACCAAGTTAAGTATGACTCATAGCAACTCTATGAACAACAGATCTGAACCCTGTCCTATCCTGTGCCATCCTCTGACACATTCAATTCCATTGCTGCCATCACTGTGCCAATGCATCTCATCCAGGGTCTTCCTCTCCTGTGCTGACTCTATACCCCTCCGAGCATGATGTTCTTCTCCAGGGACTGGTCCCTCCTGGCCACATGCCCAAAGTATGTGAGACAGTTTCTAAATCCTTGCTTCCAAGGACTAACATGTTTTCACCCTCTCCAGGACAGACCTGTTTGTTCACTTGGCAGTCCATGGTATGTTTAATACTCTTCTCCAGCACTACAAATCAAAGGCATTGATTCCTCTTTTGTCATCGTTAGTCATTGTCCTGTTCTCTGATGCATAGCAAGTAGTTGAGAAGACCATGACCTTGATCTGGCGCACCTTAGTCTCTAGACTGACACTGTTCTTCTTTTGCACTTCAGGGAGGTCCCTGACAGCAGACTTTCCTAAAGCAACTCATTTTTCATCTTGTGACTGCTGATGCAAAGAGTGTTAATTGTGGATCAGAACAAAATGAAAATGTTGATTATCTTTTCTCCATTTATCATGATGTTGCCAGTTGGCCTGTTGGTGAGAATCTTTGCTTTCTTGATGTTGAAATGTCATCCATATTGAAGACTACAGTCTTTCACTTTCTGCAGTAAATGCTTCAAGTCTTCCTTGGTTTTGACAAGCAAGGTTGTGTCATCTGAATAACACAGGCTGTGGTTGAGTCTTCCTCCAATCCTGATGCCACTTTCCTCGTCATAAAGTCCAACCTCCCGAATAATCTGTTCCACATATAGATTGAAAAGATATATGCAGAGGATACATCCCTGACACACTCCTTTCTTGATTTTTAGCAGTGTTCCATTGTTCCATTTGGACGACAGCTTCCTGGTCTATGATCTATAGCTTGGATTTGTTTAGGAATAGGTTTTGCATAAGCACAATCAGGTGTTCTGGGGCTACTGTTGTTCTCAATGTTAGCCACAATTTGTTGTGATCCACAGTCAAATGCCTTTGCATAGTCAATAAAACACAAATAGACATCCTTCTGATACTCTCTGCTTTCAGCCAAGATCCATCTGACATGGACAATGATGTCCCCAGTGCTGAGCCCTCTTCGAAACCCACCTTGTATTTCTGGCAGCTCTCTGCTGATGTACCGCTCTAGTCATTTTTGGATAATATTCAGCAAGATTTTGCTTGCATGTGATATTAGAGGTTTGCAATACATCTATCCCAATGCAGTAAGTCTCTTGATAAAATATCCCAACGCAAAGCATCTGCTGATATGCTGACTGCTGGTACCAAGGATTGTAAATACAAGTAAGAGGAAGTCATTGAGAATCTCAATCTTTTCTTCATCTGCCATGATGTTGCTTATGAGTCCAGTGAGAATTTCTGTTTTCTTGGCATTGAGGTGTAAGCCATACTAAAGGCTGTAGTCTTTGATCTTCTGCAGCAATCACTTCAAGACTCCCTCAGTTTCAGCAAGCAATGTTGTGTCGTCTGCATAGAGCAGGCTGTTGATGAGTCTTCCTCTAAACCTGATGCCGTATTCTTCTTTATGTTGTCCAGCTTCTCCAAAGATTTGCTTACCATACAGATTGAACCCTGATGCATACTTGTCTCAATTTTAAATCATATAATATTCCTTGCACAACAGCTTCTTGGTCTTGGTATAGGTTTCACATGAGCATAATGAATTGTTCTGGGATTTTCATTCTTCTCACTGTTAACCTTAATTCGTTATGATCCATACAGTCAAATATGTCTGTATAGTCAATAAAGCACAAACACACATTCTTCTGCCAGGATCCATCTGACACACTGCTATTATAAAATAAGACAGATGAGGGGCTGTCAGGGAGAGAATGAGAGAAAAAATGGATACATAATGAATACTGCATTAGAACAGATGAATGGAAGCCCTGTCCAAAAGAAATATATGATTAGGTGTTCCATGTATGACAACAATCTGGAATAAGAGATGCATTGTAGAGTGGATTGGGAGGGGGAAAGAAAATGTTCAACAATGAACAAAATAATAAAAAAAGAACTATTATTCAATTAAAAAAAAGACTATTGCTTGATAATTTCCACATTCTGTTGGATCACCTTTCTTGGGAATGAGAACAAATGCGGACCTTGCCAGTCAGTGGTTGAAACAGTTCAATTGGTATCCAGTCTATTCCTGGGGCTTAATTTTTTTTTAAATTTATTTTATTTTATCTTTTTTTTTTTGGTGGGGGACTTTATTTTTTAACCTGGTAACAGATTATAGTCCTCAAAATCACAACTACCACCTGCCTTCATTCAACTGAGTTTCCAGTGGGGGACACAGACCAGAAAAAAAAGATTGTAAATACAATATATATCAGTGCTGTTGAGACGGCTGTGACTCGGGGTGACCCGTGTGTGCCAGAGCAGACTGTTCCCCACGGCGTTTTCAGACCTCTCTTCCTAGGTGCCTCTAGGTGGACTCAAACCACCAACCTTGTGTTTGGAGCTTAGTGTACTAACAGTACCACTCAGTGATTCTGTGTACTATTTTAAAAACAACAACAAATAAAACTACTGCTGACATGTCAATTCTGACTCATTTTGACACAGTCAAATGACCCCTTTGGGTTTCTGAGGCTGTAAATCACAATGAGAGCAGACGACCACATCTTCCTCCTGTGGAGCAGCTGGTGGGTTTGAACTACCAACTTTTCAGTTAGTAGACCAGCACTTAACCCACTATGCCAGCAAGGCTGCAGTTGTTACGTGGACCCTGACTCATGACAACCCATGTGAATCAGAGTAAAGCCATGTTCCCTAGGGGCTTCAGTGGCCAGTGTATGGCAGTAGATCACCACGCCTTTCTTCTGAAGTGCCTCTGGGTGGACTTGAACTGCCAACCTTTTGATTAGCAGTGAAGCACATTAACTATGTGCCTCCCGAAAAAACTCAACAGGATATGCTATACAGAGGTCAGAGCCAGGAAAAGTGACGCAGCAGAGGGGAGAGGTGGTGTCTGCTGATGTGGCCAGAATGTTAGATCAAGAATGTGAGAAGGCTGACCTGTGGAAGTGACCTGAGGGAGGTGAGGGACGAGCTGTGTGAGATGTGGAACAGGCAGAAGGAGTAGCCATGGTGGGCGCCTGCCTGGCTCCTTCCAGGAACAGTAAAGGGACTAGAGAGGTGACATGGTAGCAAGCCAAATGTCTATGAGCTCAAGTGAAGTGACCTGGATCCAACCCTGCATTTTGCTTCTAAGAACAGTGGTAATATCAGCCAGTGGCCAACTGATGGGAGATGAGGACCCCAAAGCTAAAAGCAGTTGAGGACAAGTTGTGTAGGGCCTTGACTGCTGTCTGGATGCAGGTGGCAGGTGCCCTAGGACATCTGGAAATCATTCTCCCCACGCCCCAGGCTCATCTGAAGCAGCATCTTTACCACTTTGGCAGTGCCAGGAACATTCTTGAGATCTCTAGCCCACTCCTCCAGAGTGCCAGGCAGTTGGAAGGTTCTGGAAAGAGGAGGAAGATATAAAAGGTCATATTGCAAAGGAGACAACTGGTACTCCTGACTCAGCACAGAGCAACTGAGAGCCAGGCCACAGGGCTGGGACTTCACTGGATGCCAGTGTTATAGGCCTGATTGTACCTTCTGGGCGAGTGAGTCAGTGTGTGGCCAGGGACGCTTGTACCAACCATACCCTGAGTTTAACCCTTTTGTGACCTGTGGGACAAGCAGGAAATAGTTCAGTCATAAGAGTGTTAAAGATAGAGAAAATTGTTGGTGAAAGATTTAGTGGTCTCCTCTCATGCAGATAAACAGCTTCAGAAAGCTAAAATGATAGATCTACTCTTTTCTACAGGATCCCCGAGAGTCATACTCTCCTGGAGAAGGACTCTCACAGTGCTTTTGGTAAGCTATCAGGATGAGTCAGACCTTGGAAAAAGACATCGTGCATGGAGAAGGAGAGGGTCAGGGAAGGGCAGGAAAACCCTCAATGAGACGGAATGACCCCATGACCGCAACAGCGGGCTTAAACCCAGCAGCAATTATGAGAATAACGGCGTAGAATCAACCAAGGTTTTGATCTCTTATATGTATAAGGGTCATTGAACTGAAATAGACTGCAATACCAATGTCCAGATCCTAGCAGGGCATGGAAGAAAGGTGTGTCCCTTCCTGGAAACTCACAACTTGAACCCACTGCTTGGGTTGGTGCTGACTCAGCAACTCTCCTGTGGCGTTCCGGAGCTGTAAATCCGAATGAGGCGGCTATCCAGCTCTCCCTCTCTCTGGAGTTGTTATCTGCCGTCTGATGAACTACAACTCACATAGCCTCTGTGACGTCAGATGGGAACCTTGCCCTGTCCTGCCCCACTCTCTTAATCTCTGACCTGCTAGAGTCCATTGTTGCAATCTTGGTGCCAATCCATCTAGTGGGAGGTCTTCCTCTCTCTTTTGCTCACATTCTCCCAGCATGATGTCGTCTTCCAGGGTCTGGCCCCTTCTGACTATATGCCCAGAGTATGTGAGATGAAGTTTGCCCCTAAAGCACAACCTTCCAAGACACAATCGTTTGCTCTTGTGGTAGAATATTCAGTTCTCTGCAGAATGTCAGCTCTTATTTGGGAAACAGGGCCCAGGTTGGAAGTTAGGGAGTGGTGAGGATGTGAGGTCCTGGACAAGCCCCTGACCCTCTCAGACCATAGCTTCCTGGCTCCTAAAGGCAGTGGCTTGGCCAGCTGATCCGTGGAGCTCCCAGTGTGACTAAGCCCCTCAGGACCGAGGGAAGATGCAGTTATTACGGATGAGACTCTTTCCAGAGCTGTGCTTCCGGGATGGATGCCGCGTGTGAGTGATGTGTCATCATTTGGAGCTGTGCATGGCACCGTGTAAATATCATCTTCCTGAGAACCCTGTCCTGGAACCTTTCATTGGCAGGTTTGGAAACTGATAGGAAGCCTTCATTAATTTTCTTGGAGACAAAAAAATAAGGGAGGGATGGCTCATTCTGTTTCGCAGAGGTGAAACTCCAGCAAAGCCCAGTTTGGAGAAGTGACCTGCCCCACCGGGGACCTGGACTCAAATGTCCCTATTCAAGTGGCAGTTCTGTTTACCAGATGGAGGGTGAGGCCCAGCAAATGAGAACTCGACCAGGGTCAAGGGTCTGCGCTGTGTGCATTAGTTGAGCCCCCAGGAGAAGAAAATCTGATTTTGCCTTGAGTTGTGCTGCGGTGAGTGTAGCCGAGGCCAGTCGGACCCCTTGCCTCCCCTTATTTCTTGCTGTCTTGTCAAACCGGGGGTCCTCTAACCTATCAGGCCCGCCAGTGGCCGTCTGTCTCTGAACCCCTAGCTCTGACTTTGGCCTTTTGCGGTAACAGACATAGCCGCACCGGCCTCTGGAGCGGCCGCTGCGAGCCTGGAGAGGAGAGCGAGACTGACAGCCAGAGGGGGCTTTGGATCTGGGGGCTTTCTGCTCGCGCTCCCCCGTCCCTCTCCCGACACCTCGCTCCAGCCCCCGCGGCCCCACGACGTCAGCAGGCGCGGAGGCCCAGCGGCCGTCCGGAGCGCGGGCCCTTTAAGCGCGCCAGGGCGGCGGCGGGCGGGGGA
>NW_006399836.1:8087683-8101250 GCF_000299155.1 Elephantulus edwardii
CCGCGGCAGCCCCTCCCCCATCCCGGAGCAGCGGCCCGACACCGGCACCTTCCCGGCGGGGTAGGTATTGGGGGGTCGCGGGCCCGCGGAGGGGCACAAACCCGGGGGAAACGGGGCTCCCCCCGCCTCTTTGTTTTTGCGGAGCGAGGAGGGGAGGGCGGGCGGACACGCGCGTTCGCACTGGGGTGGGGGGGCTGCCGGGCGCCGCCCGCTCGGCCGGCGAGGACAAAGGCGCGGCTGGGGACGCCGAGGAGGAGGGGGACGCCGATGTTGCAGCCTGGCCTTGGGGAGACCCCGGCCCTTAGGCCGGCCTGCCTCCCCTTTCCTCGGCCAGACCCTTCGAGGGCCCCAGTCGGCTGGGGCGGCCACCATGGGCTGTTGATTTGGGGACACCAAGGGAGGAGGGCCGCGACTGGGGTGCTGGGGGCAACAGACACTGTTGATTTCTGCTGCTTGCCAGAACCCTGGGCTCTTTCACTGGACAATCAGCTGCTCCCCCCTTCATTATCCTTTGGCCCCGAGTGCCCCAAACCTGGGGGTCAGTCTTCCTTCTTTCTTTTGGATGGGGTGCCTGGAGGTCCTGGGGGGGGGAGCTGAGGATTGTGGTCACTGGGCCTCCAATTGTTTTCCTTTGTGGAGCGAAAGGGGTGGGGGCTATTTATCATCTTGGATTCTCACGTTTCTGTGTGCGGAGTCGGGGTTGCGAGCCTCTCAGAAACCTAAAACTATGTTTGTGTCTGGTTATCTTTAGAGCGAGGGTTCCCTAGCTCCTCCCAACACCCCAAACTCAAAGTGGGGTGACACCCCCCCTCCCCAGCCCCTCTCTCCATGCTCCTACACATTGTCTGTTCACAGAGCTTTCCTCTGGCAGAAGGGAAGACCCCAGTTTGGGGGTACTGATGGGCTAAGTCGTTTTGGAATGTCTGCTTTGGGGTCTCTGTTCAGCCTTGGTGGGTCCAGGACGCGCTTCTGATTTTTATTTTAAAGGTCCGGTGACTTGGACCCTGGCTCTGTCGGGGAGGAAAGAGTGAAAACACAAACAAAAAAAGCTGCTCATGTGCTACTTAGTGGTGATAGTTTTTCTAATTTTTTCACCACTGTAATCTTCATTTCCGCTCCCCCCCCCACCCTTTGCGGTTTACTAGCCCTCCCAGAACGGGAGAAGCCCTAGAGGAACTGAGAAGCCCCTCCCATCCTTAAATCAAGCCATTCACCTCCCCTCCGGGAGACTTTGGGATCTATGCAGGTTGGTGGAGTCTAGGCCCTCCCTGGGGGTCCTGGGGGAAAGGGGGAGACCTTGGTGGATCTGGGTGGCAAATCTGTGGTGGGCACCCATCGGGGTAATGTTTGGGCCCCGTTTCCTGCAGACTACTGGGTGTATGAGAGGGGACAGGGGTCATGGGTAGTATATTTATGTAAGACACTGGGCCGAGGGCACAGTATTTATATAACCTGGCGCGGTATTTATGTAATATAGGATGTGGGGTATTTATGTTCCTTTTTGTAACCTGCGACTTCCCTGGGCCCCCATGTGTGGTCTCTGAATTGGGGTAGGGAGGCGGCTGGTGCCCGCCGGTGCCCCCTGCGTGCCTGCTTCCCAGGAGTGTACACATTGAGGCAGCGGGCCGGTGTGTGTACGTGCGGTGTGTGTATAAGGGGCGTGCAGAGCGGGTTTCTTGCAAGTGTGGAGTTGTTGTGCTGGCAGCCGTGGCACCCAGGCCGGGGCCAGCCGGGCGCGTGGGCAGGAGCCCTCGCCAGAGCCGGAGTTTGGCTGGCACCCGGAGGAGGCGATTGCCCTGTGCTTCCTGCAGGCAGGGCCAGGGCCTGAGCACTGGCCCCTCCTGGGCCAGCCTGGCTTTGGGGAAGGCCTCTGGCTGGCTCAGTTGCTTTTCTAGCTTCCTGTTTTGCTGCGGGGCTCTGGTGGGTGGCCATCAGGAACCCTGTCTGGGACCTAGGTGACACTCTGCCCCTAACTTGTAGTGTGGTCGTATGGGGCAGGTGTGACCTCTGAGCTACAGTGCCCTGTCATCTTGATGGGCCTTCCTTCTGTAAACTCCTGAAGTCTTAGGGATCCCCTTGCACTCTTTTTTTCCCTAGTCTTCTGTTTCCTGTTCACTCACCAGTAGACATCTCCCCACCCCCACCCCAACTAGGGTCAAAGCTCCTGCTTGCCAACCCAGAGAAGAGATCACCCAGCTGGGGTCCCAGAAAAGAGGGAAGCTTTACCAGGCAGAATCTGCCCCTCACTGAGACTCTCCCTCCTGGTCTTGATGGAAGCCAGCAGCCCTTCCAAAGATGAGGGTGTGGGGGGCCGCCCACCCCCCCACCTTGAGGGCCTTGGTGCCATGATGGGGAAGGAGAGGGGATTGGAAGCGAATATTCTGGGGAGCACTTCTGCTTGCTCCCTCACCGGGGCTGAACCCACTCTCCTGAATGCCAGGCCTAGCCTCTGGGCTTATGGGGTCCTTGGGAGAGCCAGCCCAGGCTATGGGGGAGTCTTAGCAGGATAGGCCTGGGCTAGACAATGGGGAGCTCAGTTTTCTTAGTGGCCCAAAGGGATGTTTGGCCGTTTCCTTCTGGACCTCGTACCCTATCCCAGCTTTATTTTTAACTCAGCCTCAGCTATCCTTCACCTGATCCCTGCTGAGCGTCCTGTGGGCCTGAGGCTCCCGACGCTAGGACCCCTGGGGTACAGCAAGACCACATCTCTTACTGGATGGAAAGTGGAAATGAGAATGTCAGTCTTCCTTGTGGCCTCGCCCAGCCTCTGGCGGGGTAGAATGGGGCCTAGTGTGCGGGGCACCCTTTCCTAAGCCCTTCACCCCATTTCTCTGACTCCATTGTCGTCTTCTGTCTGCAGCCATTGAACCATGGAGCTCCGTGTGGGAAATAAGTACCGTCTGGGTCGCAAGATCGGCAGCGGTTCCTTCGGAGATATCTACTTGGGTAAGTCAGGCGGGCCAGGGCGGGGCTGAAGGCCTGGGACAGCCCTGAGGACAGGGAGGAGGAGCACTGAACTTTTGAGATCTGAATTGGGACCTGGCCTTGGGGTACCAGCAACAATTTTAGGCAGCGTGTCCCCAGGCCATCTCCCTTGGGGAAGGAAGCAGAGGTAGGGACTAGGCTGGCCAGGGGTTCCTCTCACAGCAGGAGTGAGGGCTCCCGCTTCGGGGCTTGCTGCAGGCTTGACGGCGGCAGAGAGTATTTTTAGATCTGCCTCATAGCTGCAGTGGACCTGGGTCTCCCACAGGGCGTGGGAAAGCCTGTGGGTTAGAGTCCTTTGACTCCTGCCTGCTGGGAGAAGGATGCTACTGCTTGCTCTCCACACCCCATCCCCCCCCCCAGCCCTCTTCCCTGGGGTCTCACATCCCACACCCAAAACCTGAGCCCTGGCCAGGCTTTCGGATGACATAGTTTTCTCCACTCCTGGCATCTGCACTCCTTAGGGGGGTATCTCTCTCTCCGGATGTGCTTCCTGTTGAAAGTCTGAGTTGTCATTTCTAAAAACATGAGCCTTGATGTTGTCATTTTTTAAAACTTTGCTGACACTTCGTCTCTCTCCTCTGCCTGGGAGAAGTGAGGTTTGTGTCTTCAGACCACGTTCCCAGGCGAAACTTCTGACAAAACCAGCAGCCCACGGCGCCTCTTTTGCAGTTGTAGATCTGGGTAGCACAGAAGGTTAAGCATTTAAGTATTGGTTGAAAGGTTAGTGGTTCATATCCACCCAGAGGTTCTTCAGACTACACTCTGCTTCCAAAGGACCCTGCCTTGAAAACCCTGCACACATAGGGCTCAGTGTGAGGTATGTTTCTGAGGGGCCTTAATTAATCCCCCTCAAAAATATTAAGGGGGAATGGAAGGAGGGGTGTGTGCCCTCAGCACTTCCTGGCCCAAGTGTGGACAGGGCCCTTTCCAAGTGAGGATCCCTACACCCCCTTCGGTGGTGCTGGGTTGTCCCATCTCACTCAGCAGGAAAAGAAGGGGTAGCAAAGTCAAGGTGATGGTCCAAGGTCATGTTACCCAAAACTAGCAAAGCCAGGTTTGTACTCCAAGGCCTGCACACAAGCTAGATTGTGGAGACAGCAACCAAAGAGAGGGTTCAGTGGAGATGTCTGTCAGTGGAGCTGTCCAAGTGACACAGCCAGGCCTAGACATGTTTCCTGGGGGCTGCTCTCTGCTGTGGTGTCCCCATCTGCAAAGTTGGTGTGTTGGTGGAGTGTGACTGTCGCAGTGGAAATGACCAGTGTACCAGTATGCGTGTGTCCAGTTCACTGCTGCACGGTTCACAGCGTGCCCTCTGACCCGAACACCCCGGAGCTCAGAGCACAGGGACCCGGGTGCTGCTGGGCTTGGTTCCAGCCTCCTCACCCCACGGTCCCTTGCTCACTGGATATGACTAAGACATGAGGACATGGGGCCTGCAGAGGTGCGGGAGCAGACCTGCTTCCTGGCGGAGAAAGCTGACACTGGGGGCAGGTGTGAGTTCAGGTCACGGGGTTTAGTCCTCATTTGCCTCGTGTCCTTGGAGATGATGCTTCCTCACCCTGGGCCTCAGTATGGCCATCTGTGAAATGGGAGGACCCATCTCCTTGGTGTTATTATCAGCTTCTGTTGAGTTGTCTCGGACACATTGTATATAACTAGTGGGAAACATTGCCTGGCCCTGTACCATCTCACCTCTCCTGACTCTTGTGACATGGGGAATTTGGGGTGACTATAAAAACTCTTGTTTTTGAGATGCTTGCTCGAGTTCTGTACTGAAGCCTCAGGGCACAGAGGCGCAGACACACGCTGGTCTCAGATGGCACCCAGTCCAGGCGCCTGTCGTGGTGAAGGGAATCTGAGCCCCAGCGAGGGACAGGGCAGCCCAAGGTCACTCAGAGTCCATGTCCCTGTTCCGGGTGCTGGGCCCTCCCCAGGGGCAGGACTTCCTGTTTATCCTCTGAGTCTTCTGTTGTTGTTGTTGCTGCTGTTAGTTGCCATTGAGTCGCAGTTCATTTTCCAGTTCATCATGACCCGACCCTGTGTGACGTCCAGCACATCCTCAAAATGAGATTCAGAGTTGCTGCTCTCTGCATGGCCTTTGGGGCTGGTTCAGCCTCGGTTTGGGTGTTGGTGTTGCTTCTGGCTTGCAGTAGGCCCTGGCGCTTGACCTCTGCCAGCCGTGCTCCCCCGGCAATAAAACAGGGGCAGTGATGCCAGAAGGACCCGAAGGGCAGATTTCACTGAGCCTACTGCTTGTGAGGCCCCTGGCCCAGGGCTACTGCTCCTGGGTGACCGTCCCCTGAGCCCACGGACTTAGGTGACAGCGGTCCTGGATTCTCTTGGGTCTAAGTGTTGGGAGGAGGGCCACAGTTCTTTGATGGTGAGGGCTGAACTTTGCCCTGGTCCCATCCCTCCACATTTCTCGGTAGACTGAGGCCAGAGATGCTTGCTGGTGTCGGGATGGTGTGGTCCTCAGACCTGCAGCAGGTCCCAGGGCTGCCCCCTCCCTGGCCGGCTGGTCAGGCTGGCTTTCTTTGTTCAAAGCACCGGGCACATTCTTGTCCCCAGTGTCCAGGCCAGGGCTCAACACCAGATGGCCTCTGTGGGTGGGGCTGGGCATGGCCCCCAGGCCCTGCTTTCCAGGACCACCCAAAGGTGGCACTGGGTGCAAGGCCTGAGGTTCCCCCAGGCCCTGCTCATTCACTCACCGCCTCCCTTGGCATTTTAAGGAGATAGCAGGAGTGTGGGACCAGTTTGAGGTGCCTTGAGTTGACTGCATGGGGTCCAGAAACAGTGAGTGACTGCGCCCTACTCTGCCTCTAGAGTCTCTGGTTCTTAGCTCTAAAGAAGTGGGGTAACTGCTTCTCTAATGCACGGTTGGGGCTGGGTCTGTCTGAAGAATGTGCCAGGCTTTCCCTCCATAGGGGCTGAAGAGGGGAGCTGTGCTGGCCTAGGAGTGAGGATCTGCCCTACAATCCCAAAGACACGCGGTTCAAATCCACCAGCTGCTCCATGGGAGAAGGATGGGCAGTCTCCTCCCTTGTGATTAACTGCCTCTGTAGACCTGCCCGACGGTCAGCTCTGGGTCACTTCCAACTTGACGGCCCACAGCAGCCGCAGCAGGGGCTGAAGTTACGGTGTTTGGTTTGGAGCCAGGCCCCGGATTGTGTCCATGTGTCTGTAGGAGGGGGTCATGAGGGAGCCCCTCTTGGACGTGGGTCACTTCTCCTCCCACCCAGAAATTCCCGTGGCCCCCCTGCTCCCCTCGAATGACGGGCCCCCATACCAGGTCACCTGTCTCACTGGGGGCCACTTTCTGTTTCGGCACCCTGGGATTTGGTGCCCAGCTGTGCTGCACCCTCCAAAGCTGGGATCCGTGCCCTGCCTTGGTTTCCCCTCAGCAGTTCCTCCCTGCACCTTTTGTCGGAGTCAGAGTTCCTTTTGTTACTTCCCCAGCACAGGGTGGTCTCAGCCCCGGGGCTCAGTATGGGCCTGTTGGTTAAATGAATGAAAGAGGAGGGAAACCTAGATAGAGGGAAAGAACCAGGCACTAAGTTTCATGTCCTGGCTCTGCTCCGTGCCCCGTCCCCCGCAAACTGTGTGACCACAGGCAGATTACCTGACTTCTCTGAATATCAGCTCCGAGGTGGTAGTTGTCACGTGCTCTCAAGTACAGCTCGTAGCAAGCCCTGCTCGATCCTGTGCCGTCCTCATCATCTCTGACACACTTGAGCCCATTGCTGCAGTCACTGTCGATCCATTTCATTGAGGGTCGTCTTCGCTGACCTTTCCATACATAATGTCCCTTTCCGAGGAGTAGCCTCTCCTAGCAACGTGCCCAAAGTATGTGAGACGAAGCGTCACCATCCTGGCTTTAGAAGTAAAACTATTGAAATGAGATCAGAGCAGGGGATTCAGAGGTCTTAGGGAGCCCGGTGGTGGGCGATGGCTGCTGGAAAGAGAGGCCCATTCATTGCAGGACGCAGTTCTGAGCGTGGAGGTATTTTGAAGGTAGGGTGGGGACTGGTTGGTCGCATGGACCCTGTCTCTGGAGCATTGTGTTGGATCACGTGCCCTTTGGAGTTCAGTTTCCACATGTGACACAAGATACAATCTCTCTTTCAAAAGACGGAGTGAGGTTCAGAGATACGAGTGAGGTTCAGAGATATAGAGGCTTCCACCTTCCCCCTCGCCAGCCCAGGGCAGGGTGACCTGTCCAGTGCCTCTCCTTGCACATGTCAGCTGACTCACCAGGCTGAAGTCCCTGGGTCTGTGACCCCACCCTGGGCAGGACCACCAGCACTTCTCACCTGGACAGACAGTGGCAGCTTCCTCCTGGTCATCCTCCCCACAGAGGCTCCAAACAACAGGCTCTGGTATGTGTGTGTGGGGGGACTCAGTTTTGCCCTGCAGGGGACATCTGACAATATCTGAAGACACACTGAAGGCGCCTAGTGGCATGGTGCACAGGGTATCAGGTTGTTGACTGACAGGTTGGCAGCTCGGATCCACCACCTGCTCCATGCAAGACCAACCCCTCCCTGGTTCCCTCTGGTGAAGATTTGCAGCCTTGGAATCAAGTAGAGGGTCGGAACCTGGTGGAGAGGTGGTGTGAGTTGACGTCAGCCCATTTGCACCGAGTTTAGTTTGGCTGGTTGAAGACGTGACTATAAGTGGGTGCTGTCAGCATCTTGTAGGACGAAGCCAGGGGTGCTGCTAAACCTCCTCAGTGCACAACATAGCCTGGCACAGCTGGAGGCTCTGGCCCCAAATGTGAGCAACCCCATAATCACACACCTGCCTGGAGCCTGGAGCCTGAAGCCCAGCATCTTAGCTCGGCATTCAAGGCCTCTGGGACTTGCCCTGCCTACCCCGCCTCTTGGCCTCTTGCCTTGGATGACCCAAGCTCCATCTGTACCAGACCACTCAGGGTTTACTCGGTCCCTCCCCTCCCTCCATCATGAGACCCAGGCCGGTCAGCACAGTCCAAGGCCCAGTCCATGCAGCCCTCCCTCTGGGGCTGCCCTTGTCCACCCTACACTCCACTCCCACAGGCCTGGCTCGTGGTGGCTCAGTACCGCCTGGTAAAGCCCCTGACAGCTCATCTTAAGCAGAAGCTGGCATATCCTCATCAGACCTAATAATGTTTGTTGTGTTCTGGCTGTGAGGCTGGCAAACGTCTAACCCCACCTGCACCTCAGAACAACCTAGGTGCTGTCACAGCGGGAGCCTGTGGGTGGTATAGCCAGTTAACTGTTGGCAGTTTGAGTCCACGCAGCAGTGTCTCGGGTGAAAAATCTGGGAACCTATTATGGGAAGAAAAATCAGCTAGTGAAAACCCTGCAGAGTTCCCCCGGGGGGGTCACCACAAGCAGTTGGCCCAACGGGAGATGGTGGTCGTACTATCACAGAGCCATAAAGGGACTAGGTCCCCCAGCGAGCAGGGGGCAGTCAGGACTCGGGCCCAGGCAGCGTGGCTCTAAGGCCCACGTGTTCTGACCCACTGTGCCCCCCTTTCTCCCATGCCAGCAGGACATGTTACCGCCGGTCAGCTCTCAGGAGCCCCAGCTCATGTGATGGCCTCCCTGTCGCAGGGCAGCATGTGTGGTGTCCGCGGGGTGGGCCAGCACCTTACAGCTTGCAGAGCACTTTCTCACCCTTGTTTACCAGGTGGAGCGAGTTGTTGTTGTTTTGTTTTTATGTGTAAGTTTATGTGCTTCAAATATGAGAGCACAAAGCCAGGCCAAGTGAAAGAAGCCAGAAGACCCTGTGTGACCCATTTGTGTGAAGTGACCGCTCAGACAAGTCCATGGAGATGAAAGAGGTGGCCCAGGGCTGGGAGGGGTGACGGGAAACGGGATGTCCCCCACAAGGGGGGACAGTGGTTGGGCCGTGATGGAAGTGTTGGCAGGTGCGGCCTGGACGTTGACGGTTGCACAAGCGTGTGGACGTCCAGAAAGTCACCACCCTGTCCCTTTAAATGTGTGGGCTGTGTGGTGTGTGGAGAGTATCTCCATGCAGCTGGTGGCAGGGATGCTCCAGGGCCAGGTGATGTTTTCGTGCTGTTGGACAAAAAGTCACCGTGAGTCAGAGATGACCCCTCAGCCCCGAACAACCACAGAACTGGTGAGGAGAAGCCGGGGCCCCTCCCAGGCCTCTGTCTGCCTGGTGCTCCAGCTGTGCGGTGCTTTTCATAAACCTGTTCCACGTTGGGAATACAGAGGTAGATAGAAGCCAATGTAGGTAGAGGCTGTGTCCCCCTCTCCTTCCCGCAGCCCCCCCAACTGAAACAGAGGAGAATAGATCCTGTTCTGCAGTTTGCTTTTTCACTTCCTGTGTCTCGACATCTTCCCCCTTCTGTAGAGAGCGCTTCCTCATTCTTTTTCTTTGTATTCTGTTTTGTGGACAGCCCTTTATTTGTTTAACCAATCCCTGCTGATGGCATTTGGGTTGTTTCCAGGCGTTTCTTCTTGCAGACAACAGCTCTACCCCATTTCACTCTGCCCCATGCACAGAGACAGGGTAAAAGCCAGAAGAGCTGGGGGGTCAGAGTGGTAATGCCAGGATCACCTTCCAGTCAGGAGAGTAAACTCCAGAAGAGCTGGGGGGTCAGAGTGGTAATGGTGAAGTGCCCTCAGGTATGGATGGTATCATTTACTGTGGTTTACATTTCCTCCGTCTGGGATGGGTGCCCCACAGCCATGATGGCAAAGTATGGCATCATATTTTGGGATGTTTGCCCATCTGATAGGTGAGAAATACTCTTTCAGTATAATTCTAATCTCATTTTATCTAACCGAACACTTGAACATCTTCTCACATAAGTAGCACATAGGATCACTGTAAAAGTTGGAATTGACAACACCAGTTTTGTTGTTTTGGGGGGTCTTTGGTCATTTATGTTAATAATTTTTTTATTTGGCGTAGGTCTTGTCAAGTCCTTTACCTTATTTTCCTGTTGTGTCTGGTTTTTTCCTTACTGATTTATGTTGCTCTGGTGGACTAGTCGGTAAGGATTTGGGCTGCCAGTCCCAAGGCATGCAGATCAAATCTCCTAGCTGCTCTGAGGTTAGGCAGTTTCTTGTGTGATTTACAGCCTCTGAGAACTCACTGGAGGGTCGGCTGTGAGTCAAGTGTGACTCAGCGGTGACGAGTTGGAGTGATGTTGTCCTCAGATGCTGTGGGGTTGGCTGCAGCTCGCAGCGACCCACGTACAGCAGAGCAGAAGCCGGCCTGGTCCTGTGCTGGCCTCCTGCAGTGCTTTTGAACCCCTGTTGCAGTCTCTGTTTCAGCCCATCTCTTTGAGGGTCTTCGCTGATCCCCTGCTGTTCCCAGCATGCTCTTTTCCAGGCCTGGCCCTCCTGATGACATGGCCAAAGTATGTGAGATGAAGTCCCGTCCCCCTTGTTTCTAAGGAGCTCTCTGGCCGCACTTCTAGGACAGATCTGTTTGTTCATGACCGTCCATGGCTCGTTCAGTACCCATCACATCTGCACAATTCAAAGCCGTTTTTTCATCTTCCCTATTCACAGCCACCCCTTGTAGTAGCAGCAGCGATCTTGCCTTGTAGTCTGCGGTGCGAATTGCAGCTGTTTTTCTCATGCATTTGTTTCTAGAGTTTGTCTTGTGGAAGGAACTTTAGAAGGGGCATCTTTTTGCTTTCAGCTTTGAAGTCCGGGAGAAAAAGCCTCACAGACCCCGGGGTTATAGGTAGGCTCTCGCTTCTTTTCTTCTAATATTCCATTGACTTTGTTCTTTGCCATCAAGTGGATAGAAGAGAGCAGAATTAAGATCCGGGCATGGCTTAAGGCATCCTGGTTCCTCGAACTCTAGCTGAAGGTGGAGGACACAGTCACCCTGGAGGCCTCTGAGTGTCCCTCCTCGGTCTGTTCCCTGACTTTCTCTCATGGAGGTAACCACTAGCTGACTTTTTCCCTCCAATTTCTTGCCAAAATACCCATTGCCATCAAGTTAGTTCCAGGTCATTGTGACGCTGGAGGACTGAACAGAACTGCTGGTAGATCCAGGCTGGGGCGGCGGCGAGCCTGGTCGTCTCTGTGGAGACAGACTGCCACGTCTCCCCGCCTGGGTTCCCATCAGCATCCAGACATTTAACCACTGTGCCACCAGGGCTCCTTGTGAAGCCCTCTTCTCGTGTCATCTGGGGCCCACTGTGTGCTGCCTGTCACATGTAGGTCTGCAGTGGGTCAGAGCCCGCCCGACAGCACCATCGAGGACTGCAGCCTGTTGTTTGGAGTCCTGGGCAATGCAAACCATTCGTTGTTGGACCGTCAGCTAAAAGGTCCGAGGTTCAGGACCACGCTGACATATTTTGCAAGAAAGCCCGGCAGTGTGCTTCTGAGAACTCGGTCATTGAAAGCTCTGCTCAGGTTTACCGACGTCAGCCGTCAGATCAGCCCCACAGCCACTGGCTTGTAGACGTTGTTTACTGTGTGGTTCTTTGGTGTTAAGATGCTGAGGATGTACTCTGCTCCCAGCTCCTGCTCCTCAGTGGTAATCAAATGCCTCTCACCTTGTTTATCCTGTAAGATAAAGGCGATGCGGGCCACATCCCTGTCCATTGATCAGGCCGGGACCTCAGTGAGCCTGTTGCATGCCACTCGGGCCCTCTCACCACTCACTGGCCAATCACATCATCCCACAGCTAGCTGCCAAATCACGCCCTTACGTAACTGCCGTTCATCGGCAGATCCTGATGCACTTCAGTCCAAGTGCGTGGTGCCTCCCACCCTTTTTCTTTAAACACATTGATACGTTTTCCTGATGCCCAGTGTGAAATGCAGTGTGGTTTCCAGATGGGAGCTAGTTGTTCCAAGGCCATTTATAGACTAGTCTCTTCCTTCCCCCCAGGCGCAGGTTTTATCAGTCCCTAAATCCTTCAGGTGACTGCCTCTGGACTTCCTGTACCGGCTTTATCGGTCCCTAAATCCTTCCTGTGCTGTTGGGTCCCAAGGAGAGACTCCCTGTCTCAGCCTGCGCCCCCTCCCAGCATATCTGTTATCCCAGCTGGGGAAATGGAGGCAAGGAGGGAGGAATAGTCTGACTCCAGGTTCCTTTGTGAATTCTTGAGCCAGGGTGTGGGCGCAGGCCAAGAGCTGGGTTTTGTGTAAAGGTATTTCCTTAATTCAGGCCTCCAGACTGACTACAGGCAACAAGAGGAGATAGAGATGCAGGCAGGTCCCTCCCCACCTAGCCTGAGGGTTAACTCTCTCCAGCCCACCTCCTACAAGCTGTGTGACCTTGGGCTTTAAACTTTCCCTGCCTGTCTGGGCAATTTGTGAATTAAGGCAGGGGAAAGGGAGGTGCCTTTCTCAGGATCACTTCTGTGTGGGCTGAATGGGCAAGTTATTGGGTCTACTAGACGTCATGGTGGCGGTGATTAGGTACCGGAGAGGCGGAACTGACCCTGCAGCGAGCTTTCAGAGGCAGGACATCTTATGAGAGAGCTCACCAGACCTGAAAATCCACTGAAGGGTCAGCTCTGAGTCAGTTCCGACTCAGTGCTACCTATATAACAAGAAGTTGTCCTGGAGGGGGCTCTGGTGGCTTAGTGGTTTGAATCCATTGGAGAAAAATGGGCAGTCTCCTCCATGCAATTAACAGGCCCTCAGAACTGCTGGAGGGTCCAGTTCCGACTCAGCGTTACATGGCAACCACAGTTGTCATGGATGTGATGTCAGTGTGTATCCTAAGGGCACCTGTGTTTGCTGACTTTTCCGTGCCTGATTTCTCAGTGGTCCACCAGGCCTCTCCCCCAGGGTGCCTCTGGGTGGGACTGACCCTGTCATCTTTAGGTTAACAGTCAAAACCCCAAAACCAAACCCATCACCAGCGAGTTGATTCGTTATGACCCCATCAGACAGAGTAGAGCTGCCCTGAAGGGTTTTCAAGCCTGAAATCATTGGTAGATGGCAGTATTTTTCTTCCACAGAGCAGCTAGTAGGTTTGAACCGTCAATCTTTTGTTTATCAGCCAAGTGCAGCAGAGCATGTTAATTGCTGCGCCCAGGGACTCTTGTTAGACCCTGTCCTGTGGCTCAGGGGAGTCCTGGGTATACAGCACCCTGTCTCCACTGTGTCCCTGGCCAACCCCACACTCTTCTCCCACATTCACACTCGTCTGAGGTGTCTCCCCTCCTTCCTTTTGCACTACTGCTGCTCCCGGACCCCCACCTCAACCAGCCCGCTGCCGTAATTTCCCCCTAGACAGGCGCTGGGTCAGCCCAGGCCTGTTGTCCAGCAGACCTAGAAACACTGGGGAGCTTGGCTAGCCCTGGTCTCTCACCTTTTCCCTCACCGGCAGGTGCCAACATTGCGTCAGGTGAAGAAGTGGCCATCAAGCTCGAATGTGTGAAGACGAAGCACCCCCAGCTACACATCGAGAGCAAGTTCTACAAGATGATGCAGGGGGGAGGTGAGGCTTGCTGGGGGCCTGGGGGATTGCAGAGGGGAGGGGATGGAGGGCTGTGCAGGGGAGGAGGCTAGATGACTTCAGGGGAGAGGGAGCTAGAGTACTGTGAGGTGGGGGAGCTGGAGGACGTGAGGTGGGGGAGCTGGAGGAC
>NW_006399836.1:8101885-8142224 GCF_000299155.1 Elephantulus edwardii
GGGTGGAGGACGTGAGGTGGGGGAGCTGGAGGACGTGAGGTGGGGGAGCTGGGGGACTGTGAGGTGGGGGAGCTGGAGGACGGGAGTTGGAGGGGCTGGAGGCCCCTGTAAGGTTTGGGAGCTGGAGGACTGATGTGGGGAGGAACTGGAGGATTGCAAGATGAGGGGAGCTGGAGGACTGAGGTGGGAGGAGCTGGTAGGCTGTGCGAGGTGGGGAACTGGAGGACTGAGGGGGGGGCTGGAGGACTGAGGTGGGGGGCTGGAGGGCTGTGCAGAGGGGAAGGGCTGGAGGACTGTGCAGGGGAAGAGACATGGAGGAGCTGTCTGTGCATGTGTTTGAGCACGTTTGCATATGTTCACACGCAGCGGGAGGACAGCAGGGGGAGAACAGATGGTCTGAGGGGTGGGGTGGGATAGCCCCTGATGGAGCCCTTTGCCCGACCCCCAGTGGGGATCCCATCCATCAAGTGGTGTGGTGCTGAGGGCGACTACAACGTCATGGTCATGGAGCTGCTGGGGCCCAGCCTCGAGGACCTCTTCAACTTCTGCTCTCGCAAGTTCAGCCTCAAAACGGTGCTGCTCCTGGCCGACCAGATGGTGAGCCGCCCCTTACTCCCACCCCCTCACAGTGGCCCTCTTCTCCCAGAGTCCACGCCCCTCTCACCAGTGGGCACAGGATTCCCACTCTTCTTCTACCTTGAGGACCAGGACCAGAGAGGAGGAGGAGGGGGTGACAGGGATACTGGAGGAACCTGGGGGCCTTGACCACCAGCAGTAGAATCCCAGGGGTGTCTGTTTGAAGTGCAGATCCCGGCCTGCTGCGTCGGGCCTGTGCCCCTGGTGACTTTCAGGCCCGTGATCACACACAGACCTGGGTCTTATTCCAGTGTGATGACCCTCGGTGAGATGTTAAGGTGCTCTGAGTCTCAGCTGCCTCATGGGGGAGAATCCCTGCTGTCAGGCTGATGTGACCAGGGCATGCTCCCCAAAATGAGCACCTCTGAGGTTCAAAGGCCCTTTAGTTTTATAAAAGAGTAAAGCGTAAAATACAAATTATATCTGGTACAGACAGAATGGCAAGCACAGCTCACATACAGGCAGTTGGCCTGGGCCAGGCTGATGGCAGCCTTTTTAGGTCAGATGTGTTTGCTGAGGAAGCTTGTTAGCACCTCACAGGGTGGGGGCAGGGCAGGGCAGCCTGGGGGGGATTCCTGTTGGTCTGGAGTTGCCCAGCCCCAGCTGTGCTGAAGCCTTGATGTGCAGATGGGCCACAAGCCTCCCAGGGAGGGGCATTGAGCTGCTTTGAGATAGGTCACTTACTGCTTTAAAGCATTATTTGAAGGAAAGAGAAGAGCTTGGTTGGCCTGCCATTGGGATCTTAGGGACCAGTCCTTTCCTTTGTGCTCTTGACCCCTCCCTGGCTTCCATTCTTGTCACCTCTGCCCAAGTTTAAGTGTCATTGGTGCTCTGCCCTCACCCCCACTACTCCTCAGGCCCTTTAGGGTGCAGAGCCAGGCAGGTGAGGTACCACAGGCACCTGGATGCCTCCCTACTGTGGCTTTGTCCCCAAGGTACGTGTACACACACACACAGAGCAAGCAAGTGTCTTCAGATCTGTCTCTAATGTCACTTCCTCCAGGAAGCCTTCCTTGACTTTCCCCTTAGAGTTGTAGGCAGATCTGTCTCCCCAGCCCAGAACAGGGGCCCCATGTGTCTTTTCCATCTCTGTGACGTCTGTCCAACACCCACCAAATGACCAGTGGTCCCTCTTTCCCCCAGATCAGCCGCATCGAGTACATCCACTCCAAGAACTTTATCCACCGGGACGTGAAGCCTGACAACTTCCTCATGGGGCTGGGAAAGAAGGGCAACCTGGTATACATCATCGACTTTGGTCTGGCCAAGAAGTACCGGGACGCCCGCACCCACCAGCACATCCCCTACCGGGAAAACAAGAACCTAACTGGCACTGCCCGCTACGCCTCCATCAACACCCACCTGGGCATCGGTGAGGACGAGGCTCCCAGGTGCAGGGCGGCCGCGGCCTTGGCCTTCCACCCATAATGCAGGCAGCCTCCCTCGGAGGCCCCACAGTCCGCCCCAGTCTGCACTTGGGTCAGGTCTTCCACTGGAAGAGAACTGTGATGTGCTGGCCCTTTGGCCCCCACAGGCCTTCCTACCACCTCGTAGCGACCTTGAGAGAGGAGTCACCGTGCCCTCTACATTGAGCGGAGCAAAAGCTCTCAGGGGTCATCCAAGTTGCTTAAAATCTTGCCACTTAACTAGTGTCAACGTGGGATCTGACCCTGGGCCTGGCCAGTGCCCAGTGGCCTGGCCAAGAGGCACAAGGGGCACCAGCTGTGTCCTTGTTGGAAGGATAGGCACCTGAGCTGGACATGCCAGGCTGAATCTGAATCAGAAAGATCTTGAGTCTAGGCAGAGGTAATGACAGGACGTGTTGATAGTGGTGGGGCAGTGAACCAGCCCACAGTGTAGGCCCAGGGTAGGCGTGCTCCCCTCAGTTGAGGGGACAGGATACCCTTTAGGAGGGGACCTGGCTCTCAGTGGTCAGGGCCCTCACACCCCACCCCACCTCCTTCCTGCAGAGCAAAGCCGCCGAGATGACCTGGAGAGCCTGGGCTACGTGCTCATGTACTTCAACCTGGGCTCCCTGCCCTGGCAGGGCCTCAAGGCGGCCACCAAGCGGCAGAAGTACGAGCGGATCAGTGAGAAGAAGATGTCCACTCCCATCGAGGTCCTGTGCAAAGGCTACCCCTGTAAGTGAGCCCTGCTGGGCCCCGGGGTCAGTACCTGCCTTTTCTGAGGGGAAGGTGAGGCCACATGGGCCTTCGGCAGCCTCCACTGCCTCTGGCCGTACGCAGCTGTCACACGCTGTGGCCACTGAGGCGTGGCTAGCGGGCCTCACCCAGCTGGCTGTTTCCACTATCCAACCCACACGCCTGCCTCCTCTCCCAAGGTGGGCTCTGGCTCACCTTCTTCTACTCTGTTTTTGAGAAAGAACTGAGACCGTTTCCCTCCTTAATCTTAGTTCATGTTGCACAGGACTGTGGGCTTTTCAGCAGCCTGTGAGATGGAGCTCTGGTGGCCTAGTGGTAAGGAGCTATGATGCCATCCCAGAGGCCACAGTTCAAACCCACCAGCTTCAAGGGGAGAAAGATGGGCAGTCTCCTCCCGTGCAGTTAAACTGCCTCTGAAAACCAGCTGGAGGGTCAGGTGTGAATCGGTTCTGACTTGATGGTACACACAGCCTGATAGCTGTTGATCTGCGGTGTCCGTGACCCCTAGCATATCTGGTGAGAGCAGGTGAAGTACCGTGAATGAAGTTCCTTTGGAGACAGGTCGTGGGACGAGGCCTCTTGCTCATCGTTCACAGATCTCCGCCCGCTCCCATCTCATCTTTAAAGGCTGTGCTCCCGGGCCGCTGAGGGTCTAATCACCACTGCAAAGACTCTTACATAGGAGCTGTGTTCTGCTTTCATCTGCCTCTCAATCAGTTAGATGCAGTTAGATGCAGTCTGTTAGGACAGTGGGCGGGAGGACAGATCTCACAGTTGCTTCTCTGTCCCCTGCCAGCCGAGTTCTCCACATACCTCAACTTCTGCCGCTCGCTGCGGTTTGACGACAAGCCCGACTACTCCTACCTGCGCCAGCTCTTCCGTAACCTCTTCCACCGGCAGGGCTTCTCCTACGACTACGTGTTCGACTGGAACATGCTCAAATTCGTGAGTCACCTGGAGGCCAAGGAGGGCTGGGGGCAGTGGACAGGGCAGACCCTGACTCAGAGGGCAAAAGTGACCCAGTGGCAGGCAGGCCTCCCGAGGAGCGGCAGCTACGAGCTGGACAGTGCAGGTGACGTCAGCGGTGTGCCGCTTCCCGGCAGAGCAAGACGCGCCTGGCTGGGGCTCAGGTCCCTCGTGAGGGCCTGGGTGGCGCTGGCCGGTGCCCCTGAGGCCTTAATCCTCGCCTATGTCACCCTGCTCTTGCTGTTCTGCACCTCCCAGGCCATGGCCCTCTCTGCAGTCCCTCTGGCCAGCTTGGACACGTCCATGCTGGTCTCCTTCTTCCTGGTCCTGGGCCCCTGGGTCTGGCTAGGCAGCCACTCTGTCTCCATCTTCTGAGGGTCGTGGGGGATCGGGAGGGGAACGTGTTCGTCGGCTGTGCCTGGAGCTCCGGAACCTGTGAAATGCTATGTCTTCTTTCAAATCTCTTCTGGAAAAGGGGGCTTCCTCGAGCCAGGCTCAGCCCTGCGACAAAGAAGCCATTGCACCACCCTCCCCTCGCCCCCGTCCCTGCGCCGGGCCCTTGTCCCCACCCTCTTACTGGTAAGGACCCTCTGAAGACTGGCCTTTCCGAACTGACCACTTGATTGGGCACGCACATGGGGCTGAGCGTCTGCTGTGCTCTGTCCCTTCCAGGTGCCCGGCGCCTCTGGGCACCCCAGAACCCCCAGATAGGCCACTGGAGGAGGCTGGAGAGCTGGAAGAGCTGGCCCCTCAAAGCTACTGGCCAATGGTCTGGACTCCAGGGCCCAGTCCTGATGTCGCCAAGTGTCACCTGCCTCGGAGATGTCCCATGGGATGGTGGTGGTGAGCCTGAGAGGAGGCGTGAGGCAGAGAGGGCACGGCTGGAAGAGAAGACACCGCTGAGGAGCCTCGGAAATGAAGTGGGGCCTGAGGACCCGGTCAGGCCGGAGGGGATGATGGCGGCCGTGCTGGCGGGGCCTGAGGGACAGGGCGTCGGGAGGTGGCAGCGGAGCAGGACTGGCTGGCGGCCTCTGTACTGAACCAGAACATATTAAAGAAAGCTGCCTGCATTATCCTGGTGTCGATCTCTTCACAAGGGGCCCCTGGGCCCGGTGGGCAGATACGCTGGACGCTGAGGTCAGTACAGAGCTGTCCCTTCAGGTCTCAGACTGAAACCTGATGCTGTACCCTAAGGAGACTGAGGTTCCTACACACACAGGACCTTCAGGAGGGCCTTGATGGCCTCCTGGTCTGGACTTAAGATGAGGAACAGGAAGAGGGCCTTTCACCCCAAATCTCTAGCCTGAGAACATGACCGTGGGTCCTCACAAGGCCCTGCCCTGGGCATTGACCCTCCTTCGTCCGTGGAAAGTGACACTGGGCCTAGTGCTGGGCCCTCCGCTCAGTACAGCCCCAGCATCAGGCTTCCTGCTTTCTAGATTTCCACTGTCCCATACGGGAGTTGCTGGCACCTTGTGGCTCACGTGGAATGAGCTAACGTTTAGTCAAGTTGGAGATAAAGTTTCTTGGCAAACTCACCGTTTCAAGTCCTCAGACTCTGCAAATGTCTTGTGGCTCCCAGCGCCGCCTCATTATCACAGAAAGTTCCAGGACACAGTACTGCTCTAGGTGGCCTCCTTCCAGAGTCCCTCATTGGACTGGGCCCCGAAAGAGCCATTCTCACAAGCCAAGCCCGGACCATGCTGCTCGTCCATTGCTGACACCCAGAAGCTACCTGAGCTGCCAACACTCCTGTTCTCTGCCGTCCTCTCAGGCCTGGGGCTGTGGACCAGACCTGTGTGCACGCCCAGCGGTGACGTGGCCAGTGATTCCAGCAGCCTGCTGGCGAAGCCTCTGTAGGATACAAGGTGGACCTTCCACATCCTCGGCCTGCAGGGCCTCCTCACGGCACTTCACGTCAGAGGTTCTGGAGTCACTGTGGTCAAAGGTCCAGCCAGCTGACCAGGAGGAGAGCCAAGGACAGAGGGCCACAGCTCGGGGGTGTATGACTTTGACTTTCTGTGCTATCTTTTTGGTAACTAAAGGCCAAGCAGGCTCCCTGGCAGGCTTGTGTTTCTTGAAGCGTCACCTGGAGTGGATGGAAATGAGGAGACGGTGGTCCACTGCCTGCTACATTGGGGGCAGCTGTCGGGGCATAAGGGGCAGGGCCTCCAGCCTCCCTACAGCCACTGGCCCCAGAGCCGGGCACTTGGGAACAAATCACTTGGCCTCACCAAGCCTCAGTTTCCCCAAGAGAATGGAGCTTACCTGCTTTGTGGACTTGGAGGGCTTCTTGAGGCATTTGGTAAATAGGTGCCACCGCAGGGTTTACTGGTGGAGCCTGGAGGGAGGACCTGAGCCCCGAAAGTGGAACCTTGGCTGTCCCAGGCCTGCCTGGACCGTGGACAGACTGTGCGTCCGGAGGACTGGGTATCTGGGGTCATTGTGGACTAAGGCAGGCACGTCCCTAGAACCTTGCCCTGAGGGAGCTGTAGGACTATACCCCGAGGGGTCATTGTGGACTGAGGCGCGTCCCTAGAGCGGTCCCCTGAGGGAACTGTAGGACTAAACCCCGAGGACTGTAGGGATGCAGGGAGTGCAGCAGGAACCGGTGGTGAGGCCGGAGTTCACATTCCAGCTCTGCCCCGAGCTCTGTGACCCAGGCAGATCATGAGGCCTCTCCAGCTCTTGCATCCCCACTAGGATTCTGGGGGAACCGATCCCAAAGTTGTAGAAAGATGAGGGTACCTCTATAGGTCTCCTGAGAGGCACAGGCCTTCTGGCTGTCTGGGAGAGACACGGGGTGGCCGGCCCTGTAGCACGTGCACAGCCTCCACTCAGCCCCCAGCTCTCTTCTCCACAGATGCAGACCC
Organism: Elephantulus edwardii; assembly: GCF_000299155.1. NCBI lineage: Eukaryota > Metazoa > Chordata > Mammalia > Macroscelidea > Macroscelididae > Elephantulus > Elephantulus edwardii. The sequence continues at coordinate 8,108,523 of NW_006399836.1, forward strand.
CCCCACGCCAGCCCCCTGCCCTTCCCCGAGGACGGCCCCAGGACCGGCTAGGTAACACCCCAGGTGCCCCCCTAGGTAACACCCCAGGTGCCCCGTCCCGTGCTCCTCTCTTGGCCTTCTCTTGGTTCCTCCTGTGCTGGGGCTGCAGTGACTGGAGGGCAGGTCCCAGGGCCTCGTTTTCCACGGGCCTCCAGCCAGTTTCGCCTCCTGCTCTCGGGTTCTCGGCCAAGGTGGGCAGCACCGGTGGTCCCTGGGCCTTCTGGCTGTCGCCTCACCCTGATAATTGTTGGGAGCCGTTGCAGGGGGTGGAAAAGCTGGTTGGGCACCAGGAGCCCTGGTTCAAGGCCCGGTCCTGCCTTCAGTTAGCTTTGTGATTGGGGGCGACTGCTGTCTTCTCTCTGGGCCCCACCTTGTCCATCTGCCTCCAGAGGGACGTCCTCTGGACTCCTGCCCTGCTTGCTTTAGAAACCTTAAAAAGCCACACAGGCTCTGTGCACAGGGGCTGGGCAGGTCCCAACCCCAGGTTGGTGTCTGAGGCCATTCTGGAATATTCTCCTTCCCTGCTCTAACCCTGACGCGAGAGGCCATATGGTCACCCCTCTGCCCCCTCCCCCGACCCCAGCCTTCTTCCAGGACGTGGTGCAGCTCTGTCTGTCCTGTGATCGTGGGTCACTTCCAGGCCTCTCGCGTCTTCTTTTCCTGGCCCTGCTCTGCCCTGAGTGTCTGAGTGTTGGGTGCCCAGTGCCCTGGCCCAGCAAGGCTGACGCATGTCTCCTCTTGGGTCCCACAGGGTGCAGCCCGGAACCCCGAGGACATGGACCGGGAGCGGAGAGAACACGAGCGCGAGGAGAGGATGGGGCAGTTGCGGGGGTCCGCGACCCGAGCCCTGCCCCCTGGACCCCCTACAGGGGCTACTGCCAACCGCCTCCGCAGTGCTGCCGAGCCCGTGGCTACTACCCCAGCCTCCCGCATCCAGCAAGCTGGTGAGCAGGGCCCCGGGCAGGGCGGCAGCGGGTGAGCCCTGGGCAGCGGGTGGATGGCAGCGGGTGAGCCCTGGGCAGCGGGTGGATGGCAACGGGTGAGCCCTGGGCAGCGGGTGGATGGCAGCGGGTGAGCCCTGGGCAGGGCCACCCCCTCTGCCCGCGCTCAGACTGGTCTCCCTCCCACAGGCAATACTTCTCCCAGAGCGATCTCTCGGGTCGACAGGGAGAGGAAGGTGAGCATGAGGCTGCACAGGGGCGCTCCCGCCAACGTCTCGTCCTCAGACCTCACTGGGCGGCAAGAGGTCTCCCGGATCTCAGCTTCACAGGTGAGCTGCCTGCACTCCCAGGCACTCCTCAGCCCACGCTTGCACCCTCAGATCTTTGGCCCCTGCTGCGCCCTTCACTTCATCTCCTCCACAGCTACTCTCCAGCTTAACTATGCACCCCTAACCTCCTCGCTGAGCCCTGGACCCCTAGCCGCTCCCTGGTCGGTACCTGCACCCTTAAACCTCTGACCTCCGTACTGAGCTATGCACCCCAGTCTTTTCTCTAGCTGCTCCCCACCTGAGTCATGCACCCTCATGCCTCTGGCCTCTCTGCTGAGCTCTACACTCACCCCTCCCTAGCAACTCCTATACCTCATCCCCCCCCAGAGACCCCTGTAGCTCCATACAACCCTGCTCTCCAGCTCTCTACCCTCCCTGCTGAACTGTTCACCCCAGCCTCCCACCCTCACTGAGAGCGCCCCAGCCCTCTGACTTCCCTGCTGAGCCCTGCACCCCAACCATTTGACCCAGTGCCCTCAGTGCCCACACAGCCAGGCCTCCTGGTTCTGCTCTTTGCCGCCCTGGCTCTGGTGACCACTGGGCCAGGCCTTTTAGCTTAGGGCTGGGCTGTGTGTTAACCTCTGGGGTGTAGTCACCTGTGGAGCAGAGTCCGAGCCCACATCTGAGCAGTAACTTTGTTCAGAAAGGAGAAGGCTGGGATTCTGACGCTTGTTGGCAGAGCCAGCGTGGGTGGGTGTGGGATTTCGGAGATGACGCTTGGAGTCCCTGCAACTGAAACCCCAGCCCCACTCAGCACTGACGAGAGTTTGAGATTGAGCCCTGAGAACCCCACTCAGGACTGTGTTTGGCCTGAGAAAGTGGACGGGGAATCTGGAGCGGTCACGTGCCTTCTCTGGGCCACATATCTCCTCCTCTGTGGCCCTGGAAGTCACAAAGGCCCACAGCTCACTTTTCTGTCAGCTTAGTGTGGGGTTCTGCAGTCAGGATAGATAAGCCAGATTGCCACTGGCCGCAACTGAGGGACATAACTTGATTCTTATCTGCCCCCTCCCTAAAGACAAGCGTGCCATTTGACCACCTCGGGAAGTGAGGAGGAGCTGCCGGGCCAGTGTCTGCTAGGTGAGTGCATGGCGCCCAGCCAACCAGGAAACCCCAGGGCCGGAGGGAGGTGGCAAATGAGACCAGGTAACCCCAAAACCAAGGACCTTACTTGACTCCTGTGAGGTCTCCTTGGCCCAGTCCTGGGGCCACACAACTTCCTGCTGTTGGTCCAGTCACCTTCTCATATTCCAAAAAACAGTTTTTAGAAGAGATGGGGAAGTGGGGGGTCACACTTGGCCTCCTGGGCATTTCCTGGTCCCCCAGCTTCTCACCTCTGGATCAGACAGGGCACTCAGATGGAGTCCCGGGGACTGTGGGCCTGTCTGCGGTCTGAGGAGGCCCGTGGTGCTCTCTGTAAGCCCAGGGAGGTCTCTGGCAGCACGAGGAGATGGGGTTTTTGGGGGCTGTGTGAGACCCTGAGGCACTGACGAGCACCTCCCTACCCAGAGCAGAAGGACCCACATCCCAGAGAGTGGCAGGGATTCACCCTCGCACGGGGACACCACTGATTGTCTCTGAAGAAGTTCCTTCCCCCGCAGAGCAGAGCTGGGCGCAAAGCGGCACTCGCCTTGTTCAGCCCTCAAACCCAGGCCCCTCCAGCCCGACAGGAGTAGGGTGGACAGGGTGGGAGGGAGGAGAACCAGCTCATCTGTCCTGCTGTGAAGATGAGGTGTCCACAGTGGGCTGTGCCTTGGGCCGGCGCTCGGGCCGCAGAGGGGATGACCTGTTTCTGGTCCTCACTCAAATCTCGTGAGAGGGCTGAAGGGAGAGTGGAGGCTGGCTGGTCAGGGGCAGGCTCCCCACTAACCTCTGTTCTCTCTTCCTCCTTCTAGTGTCTTCACTGTATTTTCTTTTTAAAAAACAAACAAAAAGATGAAAAAAAAAAATAACACTCGAACAACAACAAGAACACCCAGCACAAACCGACAACAACGGATTTTGTTTGATTTTTTTTTTAACCTTTTTTTTTTTTTGCCAACGGCAAGAAGACAAGCTTCCCTCCCCACTGAGGAGTCTTGTCTCCTGCGTTTCCTCTGCCAAATACTCCCCCGTCACCAGGCTATACATGCCAGATGGCCGACCACCCCAGGCCCCGGCTGGGCGGGGGTCTCAGTATTGGAGATGGAGCTGACCACATGCCATCCTGACGAGCAAGGAGTCCTCCCCCGGGAGGAATCAAACCACAGGACACAGCCCACCTCCTCCAAGACGAAGGTGGCCAGCACTCCATGCTGGGCTTTCCTCACCGTCCCCCTAAGCATTTGGGTCCTCCTTGGCCTCTCCTTGTGGAGCGAGTGGAGAGGTGGGGGCCCCTCCAAGACCTTGTGCGCGTGTGTGTGCGTCTGTGCCCTGTGCTTCCCTGGACAGTGGGTGCTCGGCACTGCCTGCCAGGCCGCTTTCCTGTTCACCCCGTGACAGAGACATCAGCGTGAGCAGTGTCCCCAGAAGGGACATGAGGGTCCTCATCACCGTACCTCCCTAAACTGTCATCCCCCGTGGCAGTCCAGTCCCTCCCACCGTGAGACCACTTCAACAGAGCGTCCTGCTCTTGGGTTATAAATTCAGTCCCGGGTCTGACAGCTGCCATGGGTCAGGCTGGGTGTGGGAATTTCTCCAGACCTTCCTAGTTAACACCGTTTTGTGTTTTGAATTTTGTTTGTTTTCTTCATGTCTGTATTTCCTAATTTATTTACCTCTGTTGCCCCTTTGTTTTCTTTTTTTTTTTTTAATTAAAGAGCAAAGCTTTTTATTACTTTGTAATTTAAAAAAACTGAAAAAAAAAATACTGAAGAACTTTGGGGGGAATTTTGTACTTTTTTCCTGTGTAAATATTGGACTTTTTTGAGCTTTATTGTGGTGGTTAATTTGAAGTAATAAAGTAGAAAAGGCTAAAGTGATGTGGGCAGCATTTTGTCACCTCTTTGCTCAGCCAAGCCGCAGTGGTCTCAGTCAGACAGAGGCGTCTGGGGCCATTTTTGTCCGTGACCAGTGGACAGCATGTCCAGGGCTGTCTTTTGAGAACTCAGGTATGTGGCACGTATGTGCTATCTCTTCAGGGTTGGGTGAGGCCTCTGTTCCTGTGTGCCCCACAGCCTCAGCTAAGGCTGGCAGCCCCGGACCACACCTGAAGGGGTTCTGGATGCTTCCAGATGTTACCAGCTGCTGTCATGTGGGCCCCTGCTTCATGGGAACCCCGTGCACAATGGAACAAAAGCCTCCTGGTTACAAACTATGAGCCTTAAGTTTCCTTATCTGGAAGCTTCCACTGACAGATGGTGCGTGATAGGCATTGGCTGGGAATTGAACCCCGGGGCCCCTGGCACAAATGATGAGAGTTCTACCACTCTTGCCCTCTCCCAAAGACTGTCTTATGGAAGTTTATTTGTGCAATAATTCTGTGAAATGGGCCCTATCAACACTGTTACCTTCAGAGATTAATGGAACTATTCTGAAAGAGGGAAGTGACTTTCCCAGGATCCCACAGCTCTCTGGTGGGAGTCAGGATTTGAACCCAGAGCTGCCCCACAGAGCTCGTGAGGGCACTGGTGTCTCCCATCTGTGTCCTGTCGTAATCTTGGGCTGTTCTCAGCTGAGCCCACTGAAGGGCAGTGCCCAGCCTGCCCTGTGTTCCATTGACGTGTGAAGGGAGTATGTCTTCCTAGGCAGCACTGATCGATCCCACAGTGCACTTTACTACTGGTTGTTACCCGAGGACCCCAAAGTCACTCTTGCCACAATCTCAAGCCAGATCAGAATCTCCTGGGAAGTGGATAGGGAACTCTAGGTGGCTACTCCTGGGCCTGGTGACGTTGATAATGGAATTGATGTCCCGCTCAGGGTTTTAGTGATTGAGCCTTCAGAAGTAACTCACCAGACCTTGATCCTGAAGCCGCGTGCTTGACCACCTGTCCCACCTGGGGGCTCTGAGGTTAGATCTCTGCCATCCAGAGCAGGGACCCCGCAGTCTGGACAGTCCACAGTCGGCCTCGACAGCAGTCCCTGCAGCAAAGGCGGGTTCCGCGCTGTCACTGGGTCTTGGGAACATGAGGGCACAGTCGTTATATGTGAGTGCAAACCCATAGAAGTGAGAAAAGCTTGAAAAGCAGATGGAGGGGTTCCAGGCATGAGTCAGGGCTCACGCGAGGTTAGAAGAGGAAGCAGCCGTCCCTTGATCTCCCCTGAAACACCATTCCAGCCAAGGGCACCTGACTGAGCAGGGCTCGGGACACGCAGCCGTTGGCTGTGTGCAGTTACAGACCGCGTTCTGAGGGAAAAGCCAAGGACTGAATCTTTTCTTTTTTTTTTCCCTATAATTATATTTTATTAATTTTCATAAACATTTACAGAGATTTTGGGCTTCCACTCATTCATTGTTGCACTATTCTCTCTACCCTCCTCCCAGTTTGTTCTTGTCCAAATGCCACAGTGCTTGTCAAAGCCAGTTCTGATTAATCTTCTTTGTCAGTGTATCCTTTGCCATTCCCTATCACTCCTCCCTGAGAGAGACTTCACCCTGAGTCATAAGGAAAAGGGGACGGCGTATTCTCTTAGCTACTTCCTGCTGAAAAGGGACGCTGTGGGTTTCAGGGTGAAGATCTTCTCTCACTACTCTAAAGGGCCCCTTTGGCAGTAGGAAACACATAGACTATTATGGAGATTGATTTTGGAATTCAGATGCACTCTTATTGATTGTGCTTGGCTGTACATGTACATATCCTTCAAGATGTATCATGGGGGTGTTGCAACCTAGAAGACACAAATTTGACTAACAAGTTATAAGTACATGAGTCCAAAAATTATGGAAAAGTAAAAGAAAAGATTCTTTCATTGTTTTACAAACCCTCCCCCAGGTCCCCTCCACCATGCAGCCCTCGCTCTAGTCTCCTGTGATGACAGAAATACCCAGTTACATCTCTCTGAATCTTTTCAACTGAGCGTCTTTGTTACTAATAATGTGTGTCACTGAGTTAGAACCAACTCACAGCTGACCTTCTAGTGAGTTTTCAGAGATAGTCTGCGGCCCTCAGGCCTGATTTTAATTGTTTCTGGTCAAACATTCTAGGTGGTAGAGCACTGCTCTGTCGATTTGCTGTACAGAGGTAACTCATGGTTGCTGTGATGCTGAACACTGTGACCCTGATGTGCCAAATGCAATATTGGTCACCCATGGACAGTGTTTGGCGGAGCTCCACTTCCGAACTAGCTTGCCTCCGGAAACCCTATGAACTTGGAGAAACGAAGAAAGTTCATAGGGTCGCTATGAGTTGCCTATAACTTGACAACATTTAACAACAAATAGCACAGGAGCAGATTGCCCATCCTCCCATCAGCAAAGCAGCTGATGAGTTAGAACCATGTGCCTTTGGGATTGCAGCGTGGTCTCTTCCCACTAGGCCACAAGAGCTCCAATACTTACTGTGCTGTATACTTAATTGCTGTATACCATGGTAAACTCACATGAAACCCGCACCTAGACCAAGAAACTGTTGTCCAAACAGAACAAGGGAACACTGCATGGTGTAAAATCAGGAAAGGTGTGCATTAGGGCTGTATCTTTTCTCCATACCTATTCAATCTCTGCTGAGCAAATCATTTTAAGTAGAACTCTGTAAATGAATGTGGCATCAAGATCAGAGGAAGCCTTCTCAACAGCCTGTGTTATGTAAGTGACACAGCCTCGCTACCAGTGAGGAGGGGTTTAAACAGTCACTACGCAGGGTCAAAGACGAGCCTTCAGGATGGGTCTCAACATCAAGAAGACCACAATCGTCACCACTGCAGTAATAGGCAACACAATAGAGAAAAGATGGGAACTGTCAATGACTTCGTCTTGCTGATCCACAATCAACCCTGGGTACCAACAGTCAGGTTGCATTGAGAAAGTCTGCTTCTTGAGAAGACTCTCCAAATTATTAAGGAACGGTGACGTCAGTTTGAAGATTAAAGTGCCTGATTGAAGCCATGATCTTCTTGGGTGTTTGCAATGCATCTTAAAGCTGAACAGTGGGTAAGGATGACAAGAATTGATGCCTTTGAGTTGTGTTGGAGAAGAGTCAAAAGAACAACCATACCTTGGAGAAAATGCTGCCACAGGACTCGTTGGAGGCAAGCAAGGATGGTGAAGCTTCCTCTCAGATACTTTGGCCATGTTGCTGGGAAAGGCTTTTCTTGGAAAGCAAGAGAGGAAGACCCTCGGGAGATGGCTTGACAGTGAGCCCAAGCATGGCAGCTGCTGAGGATGGCACGGGGTTGGACGGTTTGCATCTGTTCATAGGATCACTATGAACCATACTCGACTGGAGGGCACCTAGCCATGACAACAAGCCGTCACAGCTTAGACCGTAGTGGGTTGTGTGGCTAACACAAAGATAGTCCCTCTCTAGAGCTACAAATCCACCAGCTGCCCCATGGCAGAAAGATGGGCGACCTCCTCCCGGGCAATTTACAACCTCTGAAAACCTGCCCGACTCAACAGCAATGACGGGGTGGGGGGTTAGGTTTATATGGAATCTTCAAAACTCAAGATTTTAATACAAACTGGATTTAAAGGGGAGTGGGAATCATACTGCCCTCTTTGCTCTATCTTTAGACTGTGTTCCGCCAAGGATGGCTCTTTTATCCATCTTAATGAGTTCATGCTTTCCTCCCCTTTTTTGGTTTCAATTGCTTTTGGAAGGAAGGACAGTTATATAAACTGTTTACACAATTGAAAGTCAAACGACATAAAATCAAGGGAAGTCGCCCTGTAATTTGAGAAGTTCCTGCCACTGTTTTTCACTGGGTTCTGGTTTAACCTTCTGAAATCTATTTGCTCCACCCAAGAGACCCTGGATGGTGCAAAAGGTTGCAGGTTCTGAGTACTTTGGAAGAAAAGGCCTGGTGATCGGCTTCTGAGATTTACGTCATTGGAACACTAGGGAGCTTAGTCCTACCCCATGGGACATACAGTTCTTGGGCATACAAGAGGCCACCAGATCAGAGTCACGTCAATAACCGGCTTTGTAGCTGAGTTCTTAATCTTCACAATTGAGCCAATCAACAGTATTATGCAAAGTGGAGATAGACTTAAATTATCAAGGATTTTGTTTGGATCCAGGATCAAAGACCATGGAGAGACTAGTCAAGAGCTTAAGACAACATATTGCATTGGTCACATCTACAACAGAAGACAGTGATGAGCAAAGCAAAGATGGCATTTTGAAGACTAAGATGTGCCTGCCCCGTGGTCTTTTCAGTTACCTCATATATAGGGAAAGCTGAGCAATGAGACTTTGAATTGTGTTGGTGAAAGATACTGAACATACCGTCAACTACCAAAAGAACAAACAGATCTATCTCGGCAGAAGTACAGCCAGAAGGCTCCTTAGAAGACAGCATGGCACACCCATGTTTATCGCGGCTTTGTTCACAATAGCAAAGAGCTGGAAACAACCTAAGTGCCCATCAACAAATGATACAGAAGCTATGGTATATTCACACAATGGAATGCTATGCTGCATTGAAAAACTAGAAAATGAAATATTATACAAAATGGGTGACCCTGGAGGACACTATGCTGAGTGAAATATCTCAGTCACAAAAGGACAGGTGCTGCATGGTGCCTCTATTGTAGAACGGGACTGACATCAGGGTTGGAGTGAGACTGAGAAAAATTGGATAAATTACGTATACTGCATTATGAGGGAGAGAACTGTTTGAACCGATATATGATTGGGTATTATGGTTATGACAAGAGTCCAGAATGAAAGTGCATAGTGGAGTGTACTTGGGGTGGGGGTGGGTGGATTGTATACCAATGAAGTAATTTTACTTTTCAAAGAGAAGAGGGAACTGGGGGAAGAGGTGGGCAGGGAGAAAAATGCAACAATATATGGAAATCCAAAATCTCTGTAAACATGCATTAAAATTAATTTAAAAAAATAAAGTCACCTTTTGTGGCTTTTAAAAAAAAGATATTTGCAATAAATAAGTCATCGAATGTAAAAAAAATAAAGCAAAAAAAAAAGAGGGCTTGGATGGTGAGACTTGGCCTCATGTGCTTTGGACGTGCTAGCAGGAGGAGCCATCCCCTGAGGAAGGACGTCCTCCTTGGTTAAGAACACAGCAGAGAGAGAGCAAGACCCTCAATGAGATGGGACGAGAAGGTGGTTGCAACAAGGGGCTCGAAAGTGGCAGTGATTGTGAGGATGGCACAGGACTGGACAGTGAGGGTTTGAGTCTCTCTGACATGGGGTGGCTGTGAATTGGAACCAGCTCAGTGACCCCCAAGAACAGTATGTGTGAGATTGGCTAGTGATTGAGGAAGTGACATTTAAGGAACAGTCTTCAGAGGGGATAGCCTCTGAGGAAGTAGTATTTGAACTGGAGCCAAAAGTAACCAGAAAAAAGCAAGCAAGCAAAGAAATAGTTCTTTAAGTTTTATCAACAACAGTCACCAGGAAATCCTGCCCAGGTCGGACAAAGCTAGCTTGTCACCTGGTGAACCATTCTTAGTCACATCACAATCATCGTGCAGGCTGCCACGGGCTGGGCTGAGAGGCAGCAGGGTGGAACAGGGTGGAGCGCACAGGATTTAAAGTCCACATGGTGACCCAACATCTTGCACATTGTCCAGGCCTTGCTTTCCTCCACTAAAATGAGGGTGAGGATTTTAGTTTTCTTGATCTTGACCCGCAATCCACACTGAAGGCTGTACTCTTCGATCTTCTGCAGCAAGGGCGTCAGGTTCTCTTCACTTTCTGCACGCCAGATTGTGTCATCTGCATAACGCAGAGAGTTGAGTCTTCTTCCAATCCTGATGCCACATTTTTCTTCATAGTATCCAATTTTGCAGACTTATTTGCTCAGTATACAGATTGAATAGGGATAATAAAGAATTTATGCCTTTGAGCTGTGGTTATGGAGAACAGTACTGAATATATCACGGACTGCCAGGAGAACAAACAGGTTTGTCCAGGAGAGGGTGAAACCAGGCTGCTCCTTGGAGGCAAGGATTCTGAGGCTTCATCTGACATACTTTGGGCATGCTGCAAGGAGGGACCTGTCCTTGGAGGAGGACCTCCTGCTTGGGAGGCAGGAGGAACAGTGAAAGAGAGAAAGAGCATCAATAATATGGATGGATTCAGTTACTGGGGTAATGAGAGTAAGTATGTCAGAGACAGTAAGGTTTCAGAGCTATTATACATAGGGTCACTATGGGTCACAAACAACTCGACAGCACATAACAACAACAACAACATACAGATTGAATAAATAGGGAGAAAGAACACATCCCTGGTGCATGCCTTTCCTATTTTAAGCCATGTCATATTCCTTTCTCTGTTTAGACAGCTGCTTCTTGGCCCAAGTATAGGTTTTATATGAGCACAATTAAGTGTTCTGCATTTGTCATTCTTTTGAATGTTACCCATAATTTGTTATGATCCACACAGTCAAATGCCTTTGCATACTTAATAAAACACAAACATCTTTCTGGTCTCTGCTTTTAGCCCAGACCCAGCTGTCATCAGCAGTGATGAGAGGAGGTCTTCTGCCACAGCATATTCTAAATCCAGTCTGAATTTCTGGAAGCTCCCTGTTGATGTACTGCTCCAGCTGTTTTGGGTTTTGGGCTATTTTTTGGTTTTGATTTTTGGTGTGTTTTTTTCCATTTTACTTGCACGTGATATGATACAGTTCTATAATTATATGTTCTGTTATATCACCTTAGGATACATACGGATCTCTTCCAGGTAGTTGGACATGTAATTGTCTTCCATATTTCTTGGCATAGATTAGTAAACATGTCCAGGGCTGCATCTGTTTGTTAAAACACGTCAGTTGGTATTCCATCAACATTATGATAGAGAAAAGACAAAGTTTGTAAACTCTTTTACATGGTTTCACAATCGACATGATATCACCAATCAAGAAATGAAAAGATACGTTGCACTGGGAAAATCTGCTGTCAAAGACCTCTCCAAAGTGCTAAAGCGCAGTGATGTCAGTTTAAAGACCAAGGTATGCCTGATCGAAGCCATAGCATTTTCGTTTGCTTCCTGTGCAACTGAATGTTGGATAATTAATAAGGAAGACTGAAGAGGAATTGATGCCTTTGAATTGTGGTGTTGGAGAAGAGTGCTGAATATTTCATGGAGGCCACATGAACACACAAGTCCTGGAGGAAGTGCAAACAGGGTGCCCCTTAGAGACAAGGATGGTGCAAGTTTGTCTCATGTCCTTTGGGCGTGTAGACAGGAGGGGCCAGTCCTTGGGAAAGGACATCAAGATGGGAAAGGTGGAGGGTTAGAGAGAGGAAGAACTCCAGCAAAATGGGTTAACAGTGACTGTAACCATGGCTTTGAGCATATCAGAGATAGTGAGGGGGTGCAGGATGGGACAAGGCTCAGAGCTATTGTTCATAGGGTCCCCTAACAACAGCAAAATCGGGGTACCAATACCTGCATCAGAGGGTTGTCAGAATTAGGTTAGACCTCAGGACAGGCCATGTGTTCAACATCTTACTTGCAGTAATCCCAGGAAATTGAGGTGCTAGGATCCCACTATATGGCGCAGAGACATTGCCTGGCCCATGCTCTCAGTCCACGTCAGAACCAAGCCTGCGAATGTGCCAGAAACACGCAACTTAACTCATCTGTGCTCCATTTCAGGAACAGACTCGGTAAGTTCTGACTCGAGTCCCCCACTTCCTCATTCCCAGAGTCTGCAGCACAGGCGCCCACAAATCGCTCAGAGGCATGAACAGCCGCCAAGCCCCTCCCAGCCCTGGACGCCAGGCCCCACACTGAAGTCAGGCGCTGCCTGTGCGTGGGTGGGCCAGGGAGAAGGGGTTTGGTGCTGGGGTAAATGTTGCCATGGTGACGTGCAGCCACCTTCTTCTCCTTCCTTGGGTCTCTTCCCTCCCTCTTCTTTGTCACCCTCACCTTGGAGACACTACCAATTGCATCTCTGTCCTCTCGCGTGTCCCCCTGGGGCCACATCACAGGGCGTCTGAGGTTCAGGTAGCTGCACATCCCAGGGTGTGACATCACCACACTGCCTGAGTGGAGCGGAGGAGCACAGCTCCTTTAAGGGGCCCCCTGTGAGGACCCCACAGTGTCTCCCTGCAGACAAAAACCGGGTTCTTCTGGGATCCATGGAAAATGGCATCATGGGTAATTATGCCTCTGGAGGCCTTTCATTCCAGCACCTTCAAAGCACCTGTGATTAAGGTGCGGCCCTTTGAAGTCACCTCATTACTATGGTGGGATCCTACTGAGTCAGTCAGCTGCAGCTCTTAGTGTGAGGACAGCCAGGCCTCTCTTCTTCCTCCCTCTGGTCTCCTTCCTGTCAGGAAAGGCTCTCAGAGAACTCTGGCCTCAGACCACCCAACTCTCTGCCAGCCTCTGACCCACAAGTGAGCCCCTCTTTGTCCAATGGCGGGGTGCCAGGACAGTAGACTGCAACCCGAGTTTTTTTCAAAGAATCTGTAACATTGCTAGTGATTCCAAGGAAAATTAAACATTTTTTGTTTGGGTGAAGAAAATTACAAGTATGACTCACCTCATGTTATGGATTCAACTGTCCCAAAAAAAAACCATGTGATGTAAATCCCCACCCTGCCAAGTATGGAAAGGAGCATTGGTAGGGCAGCAGTTAATTGCTCCGCCGAGAACTGAAGGTTTTCTGGTTCAAATCTACCCAGCAGCTCCTCGGGAAACAGACTCGCCAATCTGCTTCAGTAAAGATCTCTATATTAAGTACCAAGTCAGCTCCCACTCATAACAACCCTAAGCACAACAAAAATGCTTTCCCATCCTGTGCCATCTTCCCAGTCTCCACTTTGCTGAACAAAAGATTTCAATGGCCAGGTCGAGAAAACAAGGCAAAGTGTTATGACAAAATGTGAAGGACTTGGAGTTAGAAGCCTTGAGTTACAACACTTGAGTTATGATTATGGGTAAAACAGGGAATGATACAGGGAGCATCAGAAGAAATGGAAAGAATACACAGAGTCACTGTGCCAAAGAAAGTTGGTTAACGCTCTGCTATTTCAGGAAGCTGAATATGGTCAAGAAACAATATGAAGAAATACTGCGCTGAAGGGACTGATGAAAAGGAAGCCTTCAGCTCTTTCACCAAGGACCCGCCAACATGGGCTGTGTTCGCACCAAAACCGTGAAGAAGGCGGCCCCAGTCATCACTGAGAATACTACATGCACCTGGGAAATGACTGTCACACGAACAAGCGCGTGTGCGAGGAGATCGCCATTATTCCCAGCAAGAAGCTCCGGAACAAGATAGCGGGCTGTGTCACACATCTGATGAAGTGGATTCAGAGAGGGCTGGGAGAGGCATCTCCATGAAGCTGCAGGAGGAGGAGAGAGAAAGGAGAGAGAATTATGTACCAGAGGTTTCAGCCCTGGATCAGGAGATCACTGAAGTAGATCCTGATACTAAGGAAATGCTGAAACTCTTGGACTTTGGCAGTCTGTCCAACCTGCAGGTCACTCAGCCCACAGCTGGGATGAATTTCAAAACACCATGTGGAGCCTTTTGAGTCTGTTTGCTGTGCTGTAATATTTTCAATAAACTTAGGCACATCAGCCTTGCCTTTGTAAAAAAAGAAATGGAAGCCTTCAGAAATTGACACAAGGCTAATTGTTTCAACAAATGGTTGCAACCTTGAAAATGTTCACTAGTCTATACCAAGAAATTCGGAACCTGGCCAACTGACTGAAAGAGTTCACTGTGTGTTCCCGTTCCCAAAGGTGATCCAACAATTTATGGAGTGGTCTCACTAAAAGCACATGCAAATAAAATCTTTCTGAAGATTATTCAAAAGGGGCTGGAGCAGTACGTCACATGGGACAGTCAGAAATTCGAGCTGTACTCAGAAGAGGCTGGGGAGTGAAGGATATATCAGATGGTTTGGGCTGAAGGCAGAGAATATCAGAAAGATGTTTATTTGTGTTTTATTAACTCTGCAAAGACATTGACTGGGTGGATCACAACAAACTATGGGTCACATTGAGAAGAACAGAAATTGCAGAGCACTTAATTTTTTGCTCATGCAGAAGCTGCACACAGACGAAGAAGCAATCATTCGACTAGAGTAAGGGAACACGGCATGCTGTAAAGTCGGTAAAGGTTTGCATCAGGCTTGCACGCTCTCTCCATACCTCTCCAGTCTCTGTATCTTGCAAGTAGTCTGAGAAGCTGGACTATATAAAGAAGAATGTGGCATCGAGCTTGAAGGAAGATCCATCATCAATCATCTGTGATATGCAGGTGACACAACCTTGCTTGCAGAAAGTGAAAAGGTCTTGAAAAACTGGCTTCAGAGGATCAAAGACTACAGTCTTCAATATGGATTACATCTCAGCATCTAGAAAACACAAATCTTCACCACTAGACCAATAGGTCATGTAATGTTAGATGGAGAAAAAACTGAACTTGTCAACAATTTCATTTTACTTGGATCCACAATGAACACTCATGGAAGCAGCAGTTAAAAAGTCAAATTGTGAAGGGAGCTCTGGTGGCCTAGTGGCAAGAAGCCACACTGCCATCCCAGAGGTATGCAGTTCAAATCCACCAAATGCTCTGCTAAAGGAGGGGCAATCTCCTCCTGTTCCTCCTGTACCAGTCACATCTGATTAGACGGTACACATAATAATAATAATAATAATAATAATAATAACTTTTTTAAAAAGTCAAATTGTATATTTGTTGCATTGGAGAAATGTATTATCAAGGACCTCTTTAAAGTGCTAAGAGCAAGAGCAAGGGTGT
This sequence comes from Elephantulus edwardii, assembly GCF_000299155.1. NCBI lineage: Eukaryota > Metazoa > Chordata > Mammalia > Macroscelidea > Macroscelididae > Elephantulus > Elephantulus edwardii. The sequence goes on from NW_006399836.1 coordinate 8,123,668, forward strand.
CAATTTAAAGACTAAGGTGTACCTGATCCAAACCATCATATTTTCAATTGTTTCTTATGCCTATAAACATTGGCCAGTTAATGAAAGGGAGTGAAGAACAGATGTCCTGGAATCATGGTGTTGAGTTCTGAATACACCATAGTGTCCTTGTCCGTAGGAAGTTGGGCTACTAATCTAAAAATGTTTCCTCTTTCATGGTTCAAAGCTACCAGCAGCCCTGCAGGAGAAACAGGAACAGTCTACTCCTGTGTGAGTTATGGCTTTAGAAACCTGCTGGAGGGTCAGCTATGAGTCAGTCACTTTGACTCTTGACTTTGAACAAAAAGACAAATAAAACTGTGTTACAAGAGGTACAGAGTGTTCCTTAGAGCAAAAGGTGGCAAAACCTTAACCCTCCTCTTTGGACAGGTTTTCAAGAGAGACCAGTGCCTGGAGAAGGACATCATGCTTATCAAATAGACGGTGAGTGAAAAGGCTGGACGACTCCTGCCGAGACAGATAAGCAACAATTACTGCCCAGGAAACACAAGGGGGTTTTCACACACCTTCACACGGGGTCCACGAGTCACAAGTCGCTTTGATGGCGCCATGTTGCATTGTTAACTGAAGGGTCAACACTTAGCGTGTACTAGCTGCTGGGTGGGAGAGGGATGTCCAATCTCCTCCCATGAAGCTTGGCAGCCTTGGAAATCCAATATGAGATTCAATGTGATTTCAATATGACCCTATGGAGGGTCACTTTGACTTGGAATCAACTCCACGCCAATGGATTTGTTTAGGTTTTGGTGACAACATTGTTATGGGGGGATACAATCCCATTTGGGAATGGGGTCTTTGTTATACAGCTAATGAGACTATGATGAGTGTAAATGTGCTTTAAATCATTGGCTTTTGAAACTAACAGGCATATGTGGGAGAGAGATTGTGGGTTCCGTTCCTGATTGCTATACCAAAGTAAGTTTTGCAATGAAGCAAGCCACTTGGATATAAAGCATGGCATAGTCTATAGGGAGTCCCATTGCTAACCCGAAGGCCACTGCTAATCAAGGTGCTAAGGAGCAAAAATATCACTGTAAAGATGGAGGTGCACCTGATTCAAGCCATAGCCATACGCTTTCCAATTACTTCCTATGCATGTGAAAGTTGGACAAAGAATAAGAATGACAGAAGAAGCACTGATAAGGTGTGGTGTTGGAGATGAGGACTGAATGTCCTATGGACTGCCAAAAAAAACCCAAACAACAACACACACACACACACACACACACACAAAAACAAGTCTGTCTTGGCAAAAGTGCAACCAGGATTCTCCTTAGAGACAAGGATGGAGAAAATTTGTCTCACCTACTTGGGGCACATTAGGAGAAGCCAGTCCTTGGAAAAAGACTTCATGCAAGAGAGAGGAAGACTCTCAACAAGATGCATGGACACAGTGACTGTGGCAAGGGGCTTGAGTGTCTTAAAGATGATGAGGACAGCACAGGTCAGGGTTCAGAGCCATTGTTCATACGGTCACTAGGAGTTGCAGTGGACTTGACAGCACCCGACAATGACAGTAGTCAGTTAAGGAGCTCTGGTAGTGCTGTGGTTAGGCATTTGAATATTAACCAAAGGGTTGGCAGTTCAAACTCACCAGCTTCTCCACAAGATGAGGCAGCCTGGTCACAGCTTTGGGAACCGTACAGAGCAGTTCTCTGTCCCACAAGGTCACTACATGTTTGAATCTGTTTATTGGCAGTGGGTGTTGGTTTGGGTGTCTGTGAAGTGTTTGACAGCATGAGGAGTGAGTTTGAAATATTGTGACAACTACTAAAATGTACCAGATGAATGTCTATCTGTGTTCATTGACCATGCAAAGGCCTTTGACTGTGTGGATCACAGCAAACTGTGGCTGAGAAGAATGGAAATCCCAGAACACCAGGAGGCAGTCCTCAGAACAGAGGGAAACACTGCATGGTTCAAAATTGGGAAGGATGTACACCAGGGATGCATCCTGTCTCCATATCTTTTCAATCTATATGCAGAACAGATTATCCAGGAGGCTGGGCTCTATGAGGAAAAATGTGGCATCAGGATTGGAGGAAGACTCATCAACCACCTGCATTATGCAGATGACACAAATTTGCTTGTCAAAACTGAGGTGGACCTGAAGCATTTGCTGCAGAAGATCAAGAACTGTGGTCTTCAATATGTATTGAGGCTTAACATCAAGAAGACAAAGATTCTTACCACTGGGCCAATTGGCAACACCATGATAGATGGAGAAGAGATTGAGGTTGTTAACAATTTCAACTTGCTTGGCTCCAAAATCGACACTCTTGGCACTAGCAGTCAGGAAATCAAAAGACTAATTGCATTAGGGAAGCATACTATCAGGGATCTCTCCAGTGTGCTGAGGAGCAATGATGTCAGTTTGGAGACTAAGGTGCACCTGATTCAGGCCATGGTCTTTGCGGTTACATGCTATGCATCAGTGAGCCGGGCAGTGACTAATGATGACAGAAGAAGAATTGATACCTTTGAGTGTGGTGCTGGAGAACAAACAGATCTGTCTTGGAGAGGGTGAAACCAAGTCTCCTTGGAGACTAGGATTTTGAAGCTCCATCTCACATACTTTGGGCACGTGACCAGGAGGGACCAGTTCTTGGAAAAGGATATCATGTTCAGAAGGGTGGAGGGACAGCGCTGGAAAGGAAAACCCTGAATGAGATGGATTGACATGATAACTGTGGCAATGGGATTAGGTGTGTTGGAGTGAGTGAGACTGGCTCAGGATAGGGCGGGGTTCAGAGCTGTTGTACATAGGGTTGTTATGAGTCACAGGCAACTTGATGGCACATAACAACAACTAACATGTGACAGAGCTTTTGCTGTTGGAAAAAATGGCACTGATAGACTTGCTCAAACCCGAATTGCCACAACTTTTGATTACTCACTGTCTGCAAGAAGCTTCACTATAATCCCAGAGGTGTGCGGTTCAAATCTACCAGATGGTCTGCTGGAGAAGGAGGAACAATCTCCTCCTGTACCAGTCAGATCTGATTTGACGGTACACACAAAAAATAATAAGACTAAAAAAAAATACTCACTGTCTGTGAATCACAATAAACAAGATGATATATTCCTGTAAAAGGAACAGATGAGGCCCAGAAGCCAGGGAGCACAGATGAGGGCAGAAGCTGGCACACTGCGTGAAGACGGCTGCTGAGACAAGGATCATCCACGAAGACATGACAGAGACAGAAAGCCTAACTCCAGAGCCCGCATCTTGAATTTGGGCTGCTAGCCTCCAAAATGGTGAGAAAAAGAAGGTTACTGTTCCTTGAAGCCACCCACTTGGTACCTCCATTGTCAGAAGTGCAGGTATGTGTGTGAATGAGACACAGATAAAAGAAACGCCTTCTCTTTTGTGTCTCCAACTCAGGATCCTTAACTGGCAACCTGCAAACCATCACCAGGTCTCACCTAAGAAGGGCCTTGCTCGGCTTGCTGACAACCACTCCTTTCTCAAATGTTACCACCACAAGGGAAAGGCCGTATGGCGTTGGAAAAGCATACGGCCTTGCTGGTGGATTTCCTGATTTTCCTGCGGGTGCTGCCCTGGGGCCTGGGTCCCCTGTGAGTGTCTGCTGGGTGGGTGCCAGATTACCAAACACAGACTTTGCCAGATGACATTGCAGCTCTGTGCCTCAGTTTCCTCATCTACCAAACGGGGACCATTGCTGCTTGGTGACATCGTAAAGGATTTAGTACACTGCCTGGCGTGTGGTCAGGGCTCAGTAATCAGTAATAGTGATGAAGATGATGAGGAAGAAGGCACTAATGTTCGTCTCCATAAGTCAGGTGGGGCCATGAAGATATCAAGACCTAATCTTTGCTTGCGGTAAGAGAAGAGGACGTGAAGCATATACCGAAGAAGATCAAAGACAACTGCCTTCACTATGGATTACATCTCAACATCAAGGAAGAAAAAAAATCCCCTTAATGCACAACATCATGATAATTAGAGATACCTTTGAGCTGTGGTGCTGGAGAAGAGTGTTGAATATACCATGGACTGCTGGGAGAACAAACAGGTTTGTCCTGGAGAGGGTGAAGCCGGAATGCTCCTTGGAGTCAAGGATTCTGAAGCTTTGTCTGACATACTTTGGACATGTTGCAAGGAGGGACCAGTCCTTGGAGAGGGACATCATATTTGGTAGAGTGGAGGGACAGTGCAGGAGAGGAAGACCCTCGATGAGATGGATTGATTCAGTGACTTGGGTGGTGGGAGTAGATGTGTTGGAGATGGTGAGGTAGGGCAGGATTTAGGGCTCTTGTACACAGGGTCACTATGAGTGGCAAGCGACTGGATGGCACATAACAACAACAAAACAAATCAAAAGAAGCTTTACATTGGGTAGGATCTGCTGTCAAGGACCTCTTTTAAAATGTTAAAAAGCAAGGATGACAGCTTAAAGACTATGGTGCACCTCATCCAAGACATCATATTTTCACTTACTTCATATGCATGTGAAAGTTGAACAATGAATATGGGAAACCAGAGAAGAATTGATGCCCTTGAATTGTGAGGTCGACACAGAGCACTAAGTAGATTAGAACTGCCGAAAGAACAAACAAATCTGTCTTGGAGGGAGTGCAACCATTGTGCGCCGTAGTGGAGGGTGAAACTTTGTCCCTCATAATTTGAGTGCACTGGTAGGGATTTCCAGTCCTTGGAAAATTACATCATGCTGGGGAAAGTAGAGGATTGGTGCAAAAAACAAAGACCTCTAAGAAGATGGATCGACACAGTGATTGCAACATGGCTTGACCATGGCAGACGCTGTGCAGATGGGATAGGGTAGGGCAAGGCTCTATTTGTTCAGAACTTCGCTTGAGCTGGAGTTGACTCGATGGCACACTGACAACAGCTCTGGTGCTCTAAGGGTCTGGTTGGTGGGGAGTTGCGCTGCTAACTGAAAGGCACAGCCCCTCTGGCAGTCTGACATCTCAGTGGGAGAAAGGTGGGTGGTCTCCTCCTCTGAGGTGTACAGCCTTGAGACACACTGGATTGATTGAGAGTGAGAGAACAGCAGCGTAACAAGGCCTCTTTGTCCTCTATTTGTGCACACGTTCTTCTAACTTCCACAACTTTCCTTAAACCAGAAACATGTCAGCAGCTGCCAAAGAATCAGTCCTGACTCAACAGAGTGAAACACTACTGTATCCTGTGGGCCACTGCAAATGGGACTGTGTGACCCTTAGGGTTTACACGGGCGGGGGGGGGTGGTGTAAAAAAAAATCCGTAATCTAGTTTTAGGAAGCAGATCACTAGTTCTTTCTTCTCTTTTTTTTTTCCTTTTTTTTCTTCTCTGTCTTAATTTGGAAGCTTCTTTGAAATCTATTTAGCATGATTACAGCATGCAGACTTCACAGACAGACAGATGGTGGCCACAAGGGAGGTACATTATCAGAAACTGAATTTGGGTTTCCTGCATGTAAAGAAAGAATTCTACCACTGAACCGCTAGGTGTACCCTAAAATTATTCGTATATATACATAAATACAGACACAAATTCTTAAAGGAGTAGGAAATAACTGTTGTTGTTATGTGCTGGCGAGTCACCTGTGACTCATAGCGACCCTAGGTACAGTACCTCTGCACCCTGCTCTATCCTGAGCCAGTCTCACTATCTCTGAAACACCTACCTCCACTACCCCAGGGGATTGTAGAGGCGTAGAGGTGGGAGTAAGGCTGTTGTTATTAAATGCCAGGGAGTCAGTTCTGACTCACAGAGACCCCAAGTGATGGAGGACAACTAGGGCTTTTGAGGCTGTAATTGCTAGAGGAACAGACTACAGGTCTTTATCCCCATGGATCCTTTGGGTGAATCTGAACCAACAAACTTTAGGTTTGCAGCCAAGCTTCTTAACCATTGTGCTACCACAGCTCCCTGGGAATGAGGTGGTTGCTATTGTTGTTAGGTGCTGTTGAGTACAGCATGTCTCATAGAGACACTATGAACAACAGATCTGAGCTCTGTGTCATCCTCACAATCCATTACACATTTAAACCCACCACCACCGTCACGAGGTCAATCCACCACCGGGTCTTCCTCTCTCCCACCATTCCTCCACCTTTCCAAGCATGATGCCCCTCTCCAAGGAATAACCTCTCCTAGCAACATGTCCAAAGTATGTGAGATGAAGGGGTTTTTTTTGTTGTTGTTGTGTTTTTTTGTTTTTTGTTTTTTTTTTTGAGATGAAGTTTTATCACCTTGGCCTCCAAGCAGTACTCTGGCTGCAACTTCTCCATGATATATCGATTCCTTTGATAGTCTGCGGGATACCTTTTCCATGATATAGCGATTCTTCTGGTAGTCTGCGGGATACTCAGTCCTCTTCTCCAACACCATAACTCAAAGGCATCAATTCTTCTTCTGTCATTGTTAGCCATTGTCAAGCTCTCAGATGCGTAACACGTTATTTAAAAAAACCTCATAGCCCGAATCAGGTGCACCTTAGTTCTCAAACTGACATCATTGCTCCTCGGTACTTTGGAGAGCTCCTTGACTGGAGACTCTCCCAGTGCAATATGTCTCCTGATTTCTGGCCTACTGATACCAAGTGTATTGACTGTGGATCCAAGTAAGATGAAGTCATGGACAGTTTTAATCTTTTGAATGATTGGGAATGAGATAGCCCTCACTAACTTGGGTAATGGAGAGGGCCAGAAGAGGGAGTGAGACTAATCCTGGGGCCAGACAGAAGGTGGCCGATGGAAAGAGAAGTATTGGTGGTAGAATTTGAGGCAGGTTTACTTATGCAGAAGTGGCCACATTGACTCTGTTTATGTTTTCAGTACCAACAAAAAAAATTGAGGAAAGATATTACCATTGTTTATTATTATAGATAAGAGAAGCCATATTTATAGGTTGCTGGCAATATGTCAAGTTTTGTGCTACAGCCTTACTTCCTTTATCTCATTTAGTGCTCACAGCAGCCCTGAGAGGTAGATGCTGTTATTATCTCCATTTCATAGATGACGAAGCTGAGGCTCAGAAAGGCTGAGCTATGAGACATGCCCAAACCCCCACAGCCTATTAATGGAACAGCGGGATTCCAACTAGACCTTGGGTCTGACCATAATCATGCTTTTTGCTTTCCAGGTTGTTGTAGTTTTTATGTGCTGTCAAGTCACTTCCGACTTATGTGCAGGAGGATAATCAAACCCAAACCCATTACCATCAAGTCAAACGACGCCATAGGTCAGAGTAAAGCTTCCCAAAGTTATACATCTTTGCGGGAGCAGAAGGCCTTTTTCTTCCCTGGAACAGCTGATGGGGTCCGCTGGTGGGCTGGGACGCAAAATGCGGTAACCACTGCACCAGCAGGCCTCTCATTCCAAATTGACAACCTCCTGAAAGGTGCCCATCTGATGACTCTGTCCTAGGTCCCTTCCCTCATTCCTGTTCTGAAGTGGCATCTTCCCTTAGCCCTGATCTTCCTCGATGCTTGGGAGAGGGTTCTAGTGAAACTTCCTGGACAGTGGAATATTTGAACTCTTCCTCTCCCCAACACCCCTTTCGAGTCTTCTCATCAAGAGGTTCCCATTTACCTTTAAAATCAAGTCCCACCCTCTCAGTAGTTTCCGTTCCCAAGGGGACAAGGCACCACCCCCAGGACCCAGGCGCAGGTCTAGCCAATCAGATCACTGAATTTTCTCGCTACCCTGATTGGCTCGAAGATGGGAACGTGAGACTAGCTGGGCCAATCAAAAGCAAGCCTGGGACACAGATTAGAATTGTTGGAAAAGTACTTGGTTCCCCTCTGAGGGGAAAGGCCACCTGGGAATGAGGCTAACGCATAAAAACAGCTAGAGACAGGGAGAAAAACTGTCCCAGGGACCCTGCGTGAGTTCTCAGATCTCATCCTGCGCTTAGGTTCTCATTGAAGTAAACCCACAGATTCTGTTTGTTTATTGAACCTAGCTGGGATTGGGGTTTAGCTAGTTGCAATCAAAGGGTCTCAGGTAAAAAGGGACTTGAATCTTCTTCAGTCTTCATCTACTGCAATCATAGGACCTTTTAGCCACATGCAGAACGCTCTGCCTACGTTTTCATACATACATGTTCATCAAGACCATCCTGCCCAGATCTTTCTTCTTGTTAGGCGCATGGAGTGTGCTGACTTCCCTAGTAAAACAGAAAGCACCGCCTGGTCCTGCCCCATCCTCAGTCTGCTGATGTGAGCTCATTGCTGTAGCCACTATGTCAATCCATTTCCTTGAGGGTCTTTCACACTGACCCTTACAAGCCCAAAGTAGGTGAGATGAAATCTCATTTTCTATGCTTCCAAGGAGTATTCTGGCTGTATTTCCCCCCTCTTACACTCTATTTCTTGATGGTCAGGAGTTCCTGTATATTAAAAAGGGTTAAAATGCCCACTTGGAATGGCTGGATGTTCAAATCCACCCAGAGATGTTCTACCTCCAAAAAGCCAACCACGGAAAATTTTTACAGAGCACAGTTCCACACATGAGGCTCTCATGCACAACACATGGAGTTGACTTGGAGGCAATTGCCCTATTGGTGGGGAAATTGAAGCCCAGAGAGGTGAAGCCACATGTTCAATGCCAGGTCTAAGTTTGTCTGATTCAAGCCATGATGTTTTTACTTGCTTCTTATGCATGTGAATTTTGGATAATAAATAAGGGAGACTGAAGAAGAACTGATGCCTTTGAATTGTGCTGTTAGCAAAGAGTGTTAAATATACAACAGATTCCTTAAAAAACAAAGAAACTTGCCTTGGAGGAGGAGTGACCAGGGCGCTTCTTAGAAGGAAGGATGGTGAAACTTCATTTCACATCATGTTATTGTTTTTAAGTACCATTGAATTGAGTACAACTCATCAGAAAGCCATGAACAACAGATCTGAACTGTGTACTGTCCTGAGCCATCTTTATCATCCTTGGCGCTTTTGAGTCCATTGCTACAGACACTGCATCAATTCATCCCATCTTCCTCTTATTTGTTGCTCTTCCATTTTTCAAAGCATGATATCTCTTTCCAAGGAATAGCCTTTCCTAACAATATATACAAGATATGTGAGATGCACCTTCACCATCTTTGCTTCAAGAGACACTCTGGTTTCATTTTCTCCAAGGCTTATCTATTTGTACTTTTGGTAATTCATGGAATATTCTTCACTCTTCTTCAACATCACAACTCAAATGCATTTGATTCTTCGCTGATGATTCTCACTCATTGTCCAGCTTTCAGGTGCATAGAGGTGATTGGAAAGACTGTGACTTGAATCAAGTACATTTTAGTCTTAAATTTGATATCATTGCTCTTCAGGACTTTGGAGTGATCCCTGACAGCAGACTTTCCCATGGTACGTTGTTGTTGTGTGCTATCAAGCCAGAACTGACTAACTGACTCATAGCTGACCCTCCTTTAGCATTGTAGTGCAGTGTCTTGTCGCTAGGCCACCAGAGCTCCCCTCCAAAGCTGTTTGTCTCCCAGTCTCTGGACTGCTGGTACCAGTGGTGTTGACTGTGGATCCAAGCAAGATGAAATCATTAATAACTTCAATGTTTTCTCCATCTACTATGGTGCACATCAACAGAGAACTGCCAGAAGTGCAGGCTGGATTTAGAAGAGGCCGTGGCACTAGGGAATATTATAGCTAATGCCAGATGCATCTTGGCTGGAAGCAGAGAGCACCAGCCAGAGGGATGTATATCTATGTTTCATTGACTATGCTGGAACTTATAGTACGCTTGAAGGCATTTAACAATAACAAAGAAGCCAGACTTGGGGATCTGTCCTCCATACCACACTGCCTTCCCAGGGCAGTTGACCAGGCCTCACATACCTCAGACATTTTACCAGAAGGAAAAGACTGGGAAAGGTGGAGGGTCAGAGAAAGAGAAGAAGACCCTCAAGGAAATGGACTGACACAGTCACTGTAACAATAGGCTCAAGTATATATATCAGAGACCAAAAGGCACAGGACAGCACAAGCTTCAGGCCTGCTGTTCTTAGGGTTGCTGTGAGCTAAAGTTGACTTGATGACACCTTACAACAACAACAACCACTGGTGTCTCCTGATTTCCTGGCTGCTGTTACCAAGGGTGTTAATTATGGACCCAAGCAAGATGAAGTTGTTGACAGTTTCAAACTGTCTTTCCCCCACCATGATGTTGCCTATTAGTCCAGTGGTAAGAATCTTTGTTTTCTTGACATTAAGATGCTATCATAGTGAAGGCTACAATCCTTGATCTTCTGCAACTTGTGCTCCAAGACCTCCTAACTTTCAGCAACCAAGGTTGTGTCATCTGCATAACACGTTATTGATGAGTCTTCCTCCAGTCTTGATGCCACATTCCTTTTTACAGAATCTAGCTTCTCTAATAATTTGCTTAGCTTATAGATTGAATCTGTGACACTGATGTGTCAAATGCGTTAATGGTTGGCTACCCAATGTGGACAGAGAGTGGGGGTGGAGCTCCCCGATTAAAACAAGCTTGGAAGGAGGAGTGGCATCCACTTCCATAATAGTTTGCCTCCGGAAACCCTATAAACCTGGAGAGAGGATGAAAGGCACCCAAGCGTTGAGGACTCTCTTTCATAGGGTTGCTATGAGTTGCCTGCAACTCGACGGCACTTAACAACAACAACAACAACAACAACATAGATTTAATAGGTAAGGAGAGAGAATACAACCCTTACGTATTACCTTTTTAATCTTAAAACACGCAGTGTTTCTCTGCTCTGTTTGCACAACAGTCTCCTGGTCCAGGTATAGGATCTGCATGAGCACAATTAAGTGCTCTGAGATTCCCATTCTTCTCAATGTCAGCCACAACTTGTCATGATCCACACAGTCAAACCCTCGGTACCAGTAGTTAGGAAATCAGGAGGCATATTGTGTTGGGAAAGTCTGCAGTTAGGGACCTCTCCAAATTATTGAGGAGTAATGATGTTGGTTTGAAGACTAAAACCATGGTTTTCCCAATCATTGGCTGTGCATCTGCAAGCTGGACAATGAATAGGGATGATAGAAGAAGAACTGATGCATTTGAGTTGTGATGTTGGAGAATAGCACTGAACATCCCCTGGATGGCCAAAAGAACAAATAGATACGTTTTGGAGAGGGTGTAGCCAAAATACTTTTTGGAGGCAAGGAGGCTTTGCCTCACATACTTCGGACACGATGTTTGGAAGGGTGGAGGGACAGTGAAGGAGAAGACACTTGAACAGGTGGATTGACATGATGACTGCTGCAAATGGGCTCTTGTGTGTCAGGAAGTGTGAAGATGGCACAGGATAGAACAGGATTCAGATCCATTATTCATAGAGTCGTACTCAATGGCACCTAACAACAACAATCCTGTGTTGTTGGGAATTTGGGAATGGGTTTTATTACTATGTAAATGGGTTTTATTACTATGTAAATGAGCCAATATTAATGTAGGATACCTTTTTTAATTTAATTTTTTTATTTTTATTTTAATGAAAGTTTAGAGAAAAGTTGAATTTTCATTCATTCATTGTTACACATTTTTCCGTACCCCACTCTCATTTCACTTTATTTTTAAATTTATTCATTATTGCACATTTCCCCCTACTCTTCCCTCCCCTCCCCCCACAATGCCTCCCTCATTTCAAACTGTTCTCAAACATATAACATATAATCATATTTTTTTTCAGACAGTTCTTCCCCTCATCTGTTCCAATTCAGTGCTCATTATCTACTCCTTCTCCATTCCCTCCCCAAAATCCCTGTCTGCTCTGCCCTGTTTTAGGACAGCAGTACTATGCAATATTTATCCTTTTGTGACAGAGATATTTCACTTAACATAATGTCCTCAAAGCTCTCCCATGTTGTGTAATTTTTTACTATTTTGTTGTTTTTCAGTGCTGCATAATATTCCATCATGTGAATATACCATAGTTTTTCTATCTATTTGTTTACTGATGTGTACTTGGGTTGCTTCCATCTCTTTGCTATTGTGAATAATGCAGCCGTAAACATGGATGTGCATACATCTGTTTGAGTTGTATCTCTGGGTTCTTTAGGGTATATTCCTCGCCGTGGAATTGCTGGATCAGATGGTATTTCTATTTCCAACTTTCTGAGAAAGTTTTTTTGATTGAGTCTCTCTCCTTTGAGTTTTAAGGAAGCAGATTAAGTAGGCAAGCACAATTGGGAGAAAGAAAGATGCCATTTTATGCCAAGATCACCAAGGAGCCAAGGGCCAAGCACCTCCTGCATCCCACTTCAACCTCCGGTAGACAGAAAGAAGGCTTTCCCCCAGAGTCAGCCTCATGAATTGGACTGTACCTTAGAGTCAGAACCGACCCATAGCTGACCCTCTGTTGGGTTTTCAGAGGTAATTAATCACATGGGAGGAGATTGCCTTTCATTCTGTGGAGGAGCAGGTGGCCTTGAACTGAGTGCTTTCACGATTTCAGCACAGCTGACTAGCCACCTCCAGATGGGTCAGAGGCCAGTATTGTCATAACTACACATATGCCTTTGTGTGGACACACTATCATTTACTTAATCACTCTCTGGTGACTTTTAGGTTATTTCCAGCTTTCTGCTAGTGAGAAGCTAATTAGAGCAGAATGGGAGGAGGGGCTCTGGGAGGTGAGGGTGGAGCAGGAAGCAGAGAGATGCCTCACTGGACCTTTGAAGAAAGAAGGTAGAAAGGGGTGGGGCTGGGGCTGGGGAAGGCACTCTGTGGTCAGTAGCCTGCGTGAGGGTGAGACTTCTGCCTAGGGAGCCGCTGTAATCTTCCAGAGGTGAGGGGGTCAGGGCCAGGGTAATGGCCACAGATCTGGTGGGGAGGGATCCATGGAGATGGAGATGGTGTCTGTGAGCGGGAGCAGATGAATGATGGGTGTTTGCATGAAGGGGGAAGGGGGAAGAAGGAAGGGGGAAGGGGAAGGTTGTTTATATTCCTCTTGGAGGGACATGAGTCAAGTCCTCCTGCGAGGGTTTCACATCCAGCAGGAGTTAAAACAAGAGCTTCCAGTGCCACCTACTGACCTGCCCTGTCACTCAGCCTGGGTGACTTTCAGTCTTTGAACTCTGATACCCTTTCTGGGAACCCACTGCCCCTGCCAGCCTGTGGCTTCTGTTAAGACCCAACAACAACACCCTTGATGACTGAAAACTAAACCCTCTGCCCCAGGGTGTCCATTCCCACTCGTGGCCACCAGCCATTGGTTATAAATCTTAGCAGGAGCAGAGTGTTGCTTTCTGATGGATTTGAACCACTGAGCTTTTGATTATCAACCTAAGACTTAGTCCACCAGGGGATCCTTAAACAAGGGCAAACTTCTAAATTTGAGTGTGACTTAACCACTGGACTATTGATCAGAAGGTGACCAGTTCAATTCCACCCAGAGATGCCTCAGAAGCAAGGACTGGCAATCTGTTTCCAAAATATTGCAGCTATTGAAATCTGTGTGTATTCACTTGTGACTAACTGGGGTGTGTGTGTGTGTGTGTATTATGTAACTTTATAAAAAATAAGTGGGATGGTAAAAAGAAAGTAAGCTCTGTCTGACATACTTTGGGCATGGTCCTTGGAGTGGGACATCATGCTTGGAAAGGTGGAGAGACAGCTCAAGAGAGGAAGACCCTCGAGATAGATTGATTCAGTGACTGGGGTAATGGGGGTGGGTGTGTCCGAGACAACAAGGTTGGCTCAGGATAGAGCACGGTTCAGAGCTATTGTACACAGGGACACTGTGAGGTGGAGGCAACTTGACGGTACCTAATAAGTAAAGTTTAGGAAAGAAAGAATAACAAAACCCTTCAGAACATAGTTCTGTTCTGACATACTTGGAGCTGCCACGAACTGGAATCAACATGATGACAACACGGTTTGTTTTTTTTTAATTTGGCTATTTGTGTTTGAAATCATCCATAATTGTTGGTGCTAGGGTGCCATGGAGTTGACTTAATGACTTTGTGAACAATAGATCCGAACCTGCCCTATCCAGCTTCACCCTCATGATTTCTGAAAAGCTCAAGTCCATTCTCACAGTCGCTGAGTCAGTCCTTCTCCTTGAGACTTTTGCTCTCTTCTGCTGACTTTCCACCTTTCCTGGAATGACATCCTCTTCTAAGGACTAGTCTCTCGTGACAACATGCTCAAAGGATATGAGATGAAATCTCACAATCCTCCTAAAAATTTAGAAACAACAGCAACAGCAAAAGTCTAAGTGAGATGAAATGCTAGTTTCTTTTTCCTCCCCCTTTTCTGGGTAGATGAAGATGTGTTTTTCAGAGCAGTTGAGCTTCAAGGCAACACTGAAATGTTGATGTCCAGAAGAAAGTGTGTTCAGGCTTTGATTTCTTTAAAGATAAGCTATTTAAATGGGAAATAAGGGAAGCAAACCCCTTGGAGCAGAGTGCAGTCTTATGTAGAGACACGTGGGGTTGATGTCAGCTAAAATTGATTATTTGGGTGGGTTTTTGGGCCTGAACATCCTGGAGAGGAGAAGGGGTGTCAGCTGTGTTGTTTCAGGCTTCCTACATGTGATACTCATCTGGACAGGACTTTGCCCTGAGGGTTTCCTGCATTGTTGTTGTTAAGAACCATTGAGTAAGAGTCATACCAACCTAAAGAACAACAGATCTGAACTCTGTCATTATCTGTGCCATTATCCTTATCATCCTTGACATATTTAATTGTTGCAGATACTCTCTCAGTCTATCTCCTTGAAGATTGTCCTCTTCTTCACTGACCCTCCCTCCACCTTTTCAAGCATCATGTCCCTTTCTAGGGCATAATCTTTCCTGACATATATAAATATGTGAAATGAAGCTTCACCATCCTGCCTCCAAGGAGCACTCTGGTTACCCTTTCTCCAAGACATAGCTGTTTGGCATTCCGTGGAATAGTTAGCACTATTCTCCAAAACCACAGCTCACAGGCATCAATTCTTCAGTCATCAATTCTTTCAGATGCTGAACAAGCAATTGAAAATATTATGGTTGTGATCAGGTGCACCTTAGTCTTCAAAGTGACACCATTGCTCTGTAGTAGTTTGGTGAAGTCCCTGACAACAGACTTTCGCAGTGCAAATATATCTCCCAATCTCCTGACTGCTAGTACCAAAGATGTTGACTATGGATCCAAGCAAGATGAAATCACTGACAGTTTCACTCTTTTCTCCATCTATCATGATCTTGCCTGTGTGGTGAGGATTTTTGTTTTCTTGATGTTGAGATCCATATTAAGTGCTGCAGTCCAGTTGATCTGTGCAGCAAATACTTTAGGCTCTTCTCACTTTCAGCAAGCAAGACTGTGTCATCTGCGTAATGGAGGTTATAAAAGTCCAGCTTCTCTAAGGATTTGCTAAATAGGTATTGAATAGGTATTCTCTATGTCATTGTTAACGGTGATACCAAGTCAAGTACAACTCAGCTCAGCGACCTTATGCCATCCTCATTATCTCTGATCAAAGACTACAGCCTTGTAGCCGGAGAATCTTGTAGCCTTTGACTGTTAAGTCTTTGTGAGTTGTTGTTGTTGTTGTTAGTTGTGAGTATGACTCATAGTGACCCCATGAACAAAAGATCTGAACCCTGTTCTATTCCTGCGCCATCCTCACACTTTCTGACACACAAGAGCCTATTTCAGCAGTCACAGTGTCAATCCACCTGGTTGAGGGTCTTCCTCTCCTTCCCCAAGCCTCCACCCTTTCCAGCATCAATCAGCGGGGTGGGGGGTGGGGGGGGTGTCTGAAGCCTCTTGTTTAAGCACTCAGAACCTGGTGAGCAGGGCTTTGTGTTTAAAAGTAGGTCTGGGCCTGCCTTAAGCCTGGGGTTAATTATGTTTGGAGAGACCATTGTTCTAAGTGACAGAATACTTATCTATAAATTTGCTATACTGAGATAACTTGGTATTGTTGTCATTCTTAAATCTGTACTGCTAGTGTCTCAAATGCCGTAAGGGTTATCCATGGTGGACAGATTTTGGTGGAGCTTCCTGATTAAGACAGGAATCAGGATGGGTCTTATACTTCCTAAATTACTGGACTTTGAAAACTCTATGAAGAGTAAAGAAAGAAGATAGTGTAGTGGGAGAGCCTAGATTGGAGGTCTTTATGAGAGAAGACTGATAATATTTCTCCGACAGAAGTACTGGTGGATTCCAACTGCTGACTTTTTGGGTTGTTATTGTTATGTATTGTTGAGTTGGAATCAATTTGTAGGTAACCCTCCAGTGGGTTTTCAGAGGGTATTAATCACGTGGGAGGAGACAGCCCATCTTTCACCCATGGAGCAGCTAGTGGATTAGAACTGCATGCCTTTGTGACTGCAGAGTTACTTCTTACCATTAGCAGCCCAAAATGTTGTTTACTATGCCACCAAGGGCTCCTTATAGAATATGACAGATATCAGTAAATGATCTTGGGGAGAAATAGAGCAGAGTAAGGGGAATCAGAAGTATTGCATTGAGAGAGTCCGTTGTCAGGGATCTCTCCAAACTACTGAAGAACAATGATGTCAGCTTAACAACTAAGGTGCAAGGGAGCTCTGGTGGCCTAGAGGCAAGAAGCTGTGCTGCAATCCCAAAGGCACAGTTCGAATCCACCAGATGCTCCGCCTGGAGAAGGAGGGGCAACCTCCTCCCTGTGCCAGTCAGATCCGACTCAAGGTACAGGACAAAGAAAAACAAAACAAAACAAAAACTAAGGTGCATCTGATGGAGACCTTGGTTTTTTTTCTGTCCCTTGCAATGCAGCTGAGAACTGGACAATGCATAAGAAAGACAGAAGAAAAATTGATGCCTTTGAGTTGTAGTGTTGGGAAAGAGTAAGGAATATCCTATGGATTGCCGAAAGAACAAACAGAAATGTTTTGAAGAAAGTACAAGCAGAGTGTTCCTTGTCGGCAACGGTGAAGTTCGGGTCACATATTTCTAGAAGAGGCTATTCTTTGGGGAGGGACATCACGCTCGGAAAAGTGGAGGGTCAACAGAAAAGAAGACCTTAATAAGATAGATTGGCTCTCATGAGTCAATGACTTACGAGATGACTCCATGACTTAATGAGAGGGGTGACTGTAGCAATGGGCTCCGTGTGTCAGAGATGAAGAGGATGGCACAGGGTAGGGGACAGAGCTCAGATCTGTTTTCACAGGGTTGCTATGAGTTGATGAGACAACACCTACCAACAAGGAGAATCAAGAAACTGTGTGTGCATACGTATTTTACCAGTGTGGCCAGGGCAGATCAAGTTAAAAGGGTCATGTCTGAGAAACCCCTGAAGAAAATAAGGGAGTAATAAAGTGGAGCAGTGTTCTAGCAGAGGGAACAGCCAGTGCACACTCTTTGTGACTTGTCGGTTGTTTTATTCTAAAAATTGCAGAAGGTCAGTGTGGAAGGAAAGAGAAGATGAAGTCAAACATGAACGGGCAGGTAGGACCTTATATCAAAGTTTCATAGGCACTTGTAAGGATTTTGGCTTTTATTCTGAGTGCAATGGGGAACTGGTGGAGGCTTTTGAGTCAAAAGTACCATGTTTTCTCTTAGTTTTAAAAGAATCCCTCTGGCTCCAATATTCACGTGTACTGGGGGCAAAGGACACACTTGGGAAAATAGGAGGACTTTGTAATAATGCCTGGAGAGTAGGATTCTCTTTCTCATTGCTGTTGAGTTAGAACTGACTCATAGCTGACCCTCCAGAGAGTGTCTAGAGGTCCTAAACGGTGCAGGATGAGATTGCCCATTTTTCTCCCCTGTAGTAAAGCGGAGAGAGGTTACCTGAAAATGACAAAGACCCTGAACGAGATGGATTGAGACAGACCTTGGGCTCTAATACAGCATTGATTGTGAGGATGTCACAGGGTCAGCTAGTGTTGTATTTGGTGGAACGCGGGGCTGCTAAGAGTTGGAATGGAATTGATTTGGCATCTGACAACATTGGGTTTCCAAGTAGAGTGGAAGTTTCAGAGATGTCTGGCCTGGAGGTATAAGTCAATCTAGAAGAACTATCAGCACTAGGATGTGATTGTTCCTATTTGTTTCCCATTTAACCCAGGGAAGGCGTGGTCCTCGTTTGAATCATTTCTTAAGAATTTGCTAGTTAGGCAGCCTAGAGCAAAGCAGGGCGAGAAGGAAGAGAAAGATAGTGGAATGTGAAGGACCAGTGTCTCTCTCTGCATAGCAATTTCATCTTGCGTAATTGCACACAGCACGTCGCTGCACATTCATTCCACAGTTCTACACGCATCCTTCACTCCACAAACAGCCATTAAATTTTGTTTCATCTTCCGAACAGGCTCAAATGTGGGGGAAAGAGGTTGAGGCAAGTGAAGACTAATAGGGGCAAGGAGTGTTAGGCCAGAGCAAGGACCCCGCCGAGTGTGAGCAGCCGCAGGGTCCCCGCAAGGCTAGGAAGGTCTGTGGTGGGCAGGGCTGTGGTGCTGGGGTGGTGGGTGTGTGTATGTGGGGGGGTGGGTCTGCGCTGTGGGCTGGGAATGGGATGCGGCCCCTTTAAGGCCGGCGCGGTGATCTCAGCCGCGCGCTCGCCCGCCCCGCC
>NW_006399836.1:8142603-8167554 GCF_000299155.1 Elephantulus edwardii
CGCCGGGCCCCTTCCTCGCCGACGTGGCGGGGACCGCGCTTGCCGTGTAACCGGACCTGCCTGGGGAGGTGGCCAGCGCTCCGAGAGGGGCGCGGACAGGCCGGCGCTTGGCCCCGGGTGGGCGTGCTGACGCCGTCGGGCGAGTGGAGAGGGAGGGCCAGCCGTGCCCTGTGCCCGAGCCGCGCGCTGGGAGGTGGTTGTCCAGGTGATGCTTGGGGGGAGCGGTGTGGATAGTGGGAGCCCCCGCCAGGCTCCCAGGCGTGAGTTTGGAGAGACAAAACCTGGGACTCGAGGGATGTTTTGCCTCCAAAGGGACCGCAGAGACCAGCCCAGCGTGTGTCTCCATCTGCGCCTGGGGCACACCTTGCTGGGATCTGCTTGCTTCCAAGGCTAGGTGGTCCCAGACCTTGAAAGCAGTAGGGATGGGGAGTGGGCGCGGGATCTCTTCGGAGTCCGCAGCCCTCCCTGGGGGGCAGCATTAGGCCAACAGTCCCACCCCCTCCTGGGGGAGGGGGAGGGCAGCGCAGGGCCAGGTGTTTGCATGCCTGACACCTGTGTGTGAGGTGAGGCCCTTGTATTATTTATCTGGCTGGTTCCTGAGCCCGGGGCTGTAGGTAAGGGAAGAAGCAGCAATCTGTGCCCTTGGAGGCCTGTCTACGCAGAGGAGTCAGCCAGGCAAACAAGCCCCGGGCACCTGCACACCAGCTCAGGGCTCAGGTGCCTCTTCCTGGGCAGGCTCTTTGCACCCTCCCTTCATTTATAGCGTGCCTAGCAGGTCCCCCATTCTCTGTATACCTGGGCACATCTTGTGGAAGGGCGCTGTGTGAGTCAGAGCCGGGATTGTGGGCTGAGAGGCCCTCACTAGCAGGCCTGGGGGTGATGGGACCCTGGCTTCAAGGAGCTGGGTGGTTTCTGTGTTGGAGAAGGGGACGCAGCTGGCTGAAGAGACTTCACCAAGAGGAGACAGCTGAGCAGAAGCTGGCAGGATGTCTGACATTCATGTTGATGCTTTTGAGGGTTCTACAGTCTGTTTTCTCAGACAGTTCTCTCAGCAGCTGTGTGAGTAAGGGCCGTTGATAGCCCTATTTGCAGATGAATAAATTGAGGCCCAGAGAGCCATGGTCCCTGGCAGACCTGTGTGCAGTATCCTTAAACCAAGATTTCTTCCCACATCAGATTACACTGGCTTCTAATTTATTGAGCGTCTCCTGTATCCGAGGCATCATGCATGGCCACAGAGTCTAAAGGTGCCGGCCTCCCCAGGGGCTCCGAGTGTTCTGGGACAATCGATTTAGATGTTGAACCCAAGTGGACGCTGACCCCAATAGCGAGTTTGAATGGAGAAGGTACGGGGAGCCCTGACCCAGCAACACAGGGAGTCCAGGGTACTTTTGTGGGACCTTGGATGTGTTCCATGTCCCTCCCACAGTGGTGCTCGGCTAGACTAGGATCCCCTTCTGAAGTGCCCTGGGGGCAGGCGCAGTGGCCTTTTGCCCCATTTCTACCCGTTGCTCAAGGTCTGTGTGCTGGGCCTGTGTGAATGCTTCTTCCTCCTGCTTTTCTTCACCGATTTCTGGCCTCCTAGCCTAGCCGGTTCCCTGAGAGGTGCTATTTTCAGTCCCTGCTGTGCTCATTTATCCTGGAGAAGTCCCTGGAGTGGAAACAGCCTCAGCAGGGCAGGGGCCTCGCTCATTGTTTTGAAACCCGGTAACAGGAGTGGGGCCTTCCGACTGAGGACTGTGGCTGGGAGCTGGGAAGGCTGGCGGCCACCTCAGAGAGAGCTCTTGGGTGGGCCTGCCCTGACCGCTGGCTGAGCCACTCACTTCCTGAGGACCTAGTGCATGCCCGGAGCAGGGCCAGGACTGCAGAGGCCCAGCCCAGGGTCCTCGCTTTCAAAAGGCCGTGGCTGACTGCAGGGGACTGACTGACCTGTGACAAATGTGCAAGACAGTGCCCTGCTTGTGTGTGAACAGAGGGCCCTCGGGCACAAGGACAATAGGAACAACAGCTTGCTTATTGAGCACTTACTGTGTGCCAGGCACAGTTCAAAGGGTTGTGGTGAATCCCTGCATTTCATCTGCTCCTGCCGGGGTGAGGTGGGGTATCTTATCACCATCATGTCGGAGGCAGCCGTGGAGGCTGGGAGAGGTAAAGACCCTGGCTGGTGTTGCAGGGCCTCACTAATCATGCTCCCCTCTCTGAACCCAGAGAGTGCTGTCTGAAATGAGAAGTGAAATGTCCAGAGCTGTGAAGGCTGAGGGTGACCCCTGGAAGGAGAGAGGACATTCTGGGGACAGGAGCCCCACGGAAAGGGGAGCCCTTAGATACCTCAGATGGGCCTGGGGCATGCAGACCTGAGAAGGCCCTGCCAAGGAGTTTGAACTCGATCCTCTGTGGTCAGCAGGGAGCCCCTGAAGGATTCAGAAAGGAAATGATATCATTGGCCCATATTACCGGGCAGCGGATCATTGCCTCCTTCCTCTGTTCCCGAAAGTGACTCCAGGCAGACCGCCTTCCTCTCGCTCTTTCCCCTCTGGTCCCTGAGATCCTTTCAGTCCCTGTCCCACGCCTCTCCTCCAGCGTCTTTTGGCCTTGTGGCCCCCATGTGACCAGAACAGGCTCCTAGAGCCATGGTCCACCCCACCGCTGGCCTCTAAGGGGTGCCTCTGTGGAGCTGGACTCCGGTCTCTCTTGCTCCTCCCAGGCCTCGTGGGCCATCATGCTGGCTGTCCAGGATGGATGCGAGCAGCTGGCTCCCATTCCCACTTGAGAGGTGAGGTGACTGTCCCTCTCCCACACCCCACACTCATCTATCCTATAAATACAGCTGGGTGGGAGGGCTGAGCGGCAGTTGGAGTAGGAACTCTGGATCTCAGCCCCAGATCCCGTTTGGAAGGTCACCGAGGAGGGGCGCCGCTCTGCCTGCCTCTGCTGGGTGGTCTGCGGCTAGCGTTTCAGGCCGCGTTGCCCAAGGTGCTGAGTACACATGACCTCATCCCTTCCCTACTGGCAGAGACTGGCTTTGGAGGGTCTGCACTTGAGAACAGTTGTGGGGCAGCACGGGATCAGAGCTGAGGAGGATCTACATTGGGGTGTCAGAGGAACCTCTGTGTAGGGCGTGGCATGTGGTGCCCCAGCAGAGGACAGAGGGTGGCATTCCAGGCCGGGGGATGTTGTGGCATGTCTGTGCAGTGATGGTTGCCTGATTTTATTGATGTTGAAAGTGAAGCAGGCAGCTGGGGATGACTGTGGAGAGTTAGAAGTTGGACAGAAGGGACCAGTGGAGAGTTCGAGGCTTCCAACCAGGGGAAGATATGATCAGATTGTCCATGGGGTAGTGCTGGTGGCTATGGGAAGGTAAACTGAGGCAGAGAGCCAGAAAAGTCTTGGCTGACAGGCCATGTTTAAGAGTGGTCACTTGGCAGCGGGAACCGATGGATGTAAGAACTAATGGGAAGAGTCGGGGAGGCAGTTCAGTTGGGTGCCTTGGGATAAGAGGCTTTAGGAAGTGATTGAGGTAGTAACTGGGACCCCAGGACAGGGAGACACCTACTTGGCGGTTGGGGTGAGAGGGTGCTGATGAACAGTCCTGGTGAGCTAGAGGGCGCAGAGAGAGACCTGGGACATGCAGGTTGAAATCCCCTTGGTGAGTCGTCAGGTGAAAACACAGACCTGTTGCCATC
This sequence comes from Elephantulus edwardii, assembly GCF_000299155.1. Taxonomy (NCBI): domain Eukaryota; kingdom Metazoa; phylum Chordata; class Mammalia; order Macroscelidea; family Macroscelididae; genus Elephantulus; species Elephantulus edwardii. Next base: position 8,146,287 of record NW_006399836.1, read on the forward strand.
GGGTCCGTTTCGCCTCCTGGTCCACCCAGGGTTTCAAAGGCTGTGATCTTGACGGAAGCTGCCATGTCTTTCTTACGGAGCAGCTGATGCATTCGAACCATTGACCTTTTGGCTAGCAGTGGTGCACTTAACCACTGCCCTACCAAGGCTCAGGCAAATTGGTTACCAGGTTTTAGTTTTTTTTAGACTTAGGGAAATGGCAACACTTCCTTCCCTGTAAACTGTGAGCAATGCTGGTACAGCCTGCTCTACAACCATCAAAAACCAGGATTGGCCTGGAGCTCAGCTCAGCCTGGCACACATTTGATTTACCTAAGAAAGGAGGTTGATGCCCATGTGTCAAGCTGTATGCGGTGAGCTGGACCCTGCGGCTGCCCTCAGGGAGCCCAGACCAGCTAGGGAGAGAGACATGAACACACAGCAGTCACAATTGTCATGGGTGCCCTGAGGGACGGCAGGTTCAGCTGTGAGATTGTGGCCACCCCCTGGGCAGACACTTGTCTGATGAAGGGACGCTGGAGCTGGACTGAAGGCGCTGCTGTGCGAAGGCTGGAGAGGAAGTGGCTCCAGGCAGAGGGAACAGCATGTGCCCAGCAAAGCCCCCAGCGAGCGCCGGTCTGCTAAATTGCCTGGTTCTAGGGATCCAAGGTCAGTGTTGGTTGAATGTGACCTTCTCAGCCTCAAAAAGGCCAAGAAGGGAAAGAAGTACAGTGGGAGGGGCCCGTGAGCGGGGACTTAGATGGTGACCTGCATCTTGAGTTGTTTCATCCTCCTTCTTCCACGGCCCCACCTCTGATGCAGAGGATGTGGGTGAAGGTATCTCATCACACCCTGCTCACCTCCCCAGCACCCCTCACCCGAGGTCCGGGAGAAGCTCAGCGCAGAGCCTGGGAAGCTGCAGTTCTCCTGGGAGACGGCAGCGTTTGTGCACGTTCCTGCTTCCATGAGGCTAAAGCCTTGTGCTTAAGCAGAGCACAGATCATGGTCCCCCCCACCCCTGCTCTGGTTGGCAATTTCTCTAGTCCCAGTTAATGTCCGTTTCCCACACCTCCAAGCTCAGCTGTGCTCCAAATACAGGAGCAAGGAAGTGGTGGGCTGAGCCAGAACCCTGGACTTAGCCCTGGGTCTCATTTGTGAGGTCATGGGGCAGGTCCTTGTTCTGTCTTCTTACTTTGGGCAGTGGTTCAGTAGTAGAATTCCTGCCTTCTGTGTGAGAGGCCTGGGTTCGATTCCTGGCACAGCCAGGTGATGACCAGTCTGTGATGGAGGCTTGTTGTGTTATTAGGATGCTCACCAGGTTTTAGCTGAGCTTCCAGACTGAGACTAGGAAGAAAGGCCTGGTGGCCTGTGTTTTAAAATCAGTCGGTGAAAACCCTCTAGTCCAATCAGCTATCAGTCTTGAGAGCAACACAGGACTGGGCAGCATTGCATTCTTTTGAGTGAGGTCAGTGTCACCATGGTTGGGGTAACCACAAGAAGGGGGTCACCATGACCCCATAACAGCCTTAGAGATGGCTCCGTGTTTGGAGCTGTACCATACTGAGTCAAACTTGGATGCACTGCCTTTGAGTAGCTTCTGACTCCGAGCGACCTAGACTCCTAGACTGAATCTCTGAGACTAAATTCTATCAGGAAGAGTCCGAGATTGCCCATCTTTCCTCCAAGGAGCTGCTGGTGGATTTGAACCACTGGAGACACGCCAGTCTTCAGGTTGGCAGGTCCTCTCATTGGGGACTGTGCCACCCAAGCTCCCTTTGCACAGAGCAGAGACTGAAATACTTTTCCACTGAGTAAATACCTGGCTGGATTAATAGCATTACCACTCGGGATTATTCTGGAGCCTTTCTTGAGAAGTGACAGGCATTGAGGCTGATCTCAGTGGGTTTGTTGATTAGGACTGAGAGGACTGAGCCTATGTTAAGAGCCACCAGCACCATCAGCTGACCCGGCTCTGGGGTTGCCCAAAGGCAAGTCCTGTGGCTGGGTCTGGAAGGTCTGGCGCCTGCACATGGCGACAGGAAGCCCTCCAGACACCTCCTTTTCCTTTTTCGGGGCGGAAACACGAGGGGAAAGATCCCACCCAGAAAGCCTTTGTGCCTAACCGACGTCACTTCAGCTGTATCACTATTTAAAAACAGTCACACACAGCCAAACGAATATTTAATGTGAAGTTTGGAATGTTGATCTCAGTGTTTCCAGCCTTTCAGAAACAATATGCTGTTCTGATTTTAAAAATAGTCTTGCTGATTATAGTAAATGTGGAACCTGCCGAGATTGGGGAGGAGGATAAGAATCACCCCACATTCCCATAATCAAGACGTGAGCCCTGTTACGGTTTGTGTGTATTTTCTTTCTAGGCACAGTCATGGCATTATCTCATTACTCACATAACCCCAGATTATAAACGTTTACACATGGGATTAAGAAGTCAGCCATCAGTGCTAAGAGAGACAGAAGTTCCAGAACAGAGGCCTGGAGTTTTATTTCACATTCTCGGTGGGAAGGATGAGGCCCCAATGTCTTTACTGAACAAAGGCCTTGGTGGGACTGGCAGGCCGAGCACTGGAGGAAGAGCTGGTAGACCTGATGACTTTGGATGACAACCCCCTATTTCCCCTCTCACCTCCTAATTGCATCTGCTGCAAGCCTCAGGTGAGGTCCTAGGGTGAACGACCTTTAGGTGAAGGGCCTGGTTTGGAGGGAGAGCAGGTCTCTATGGTGATGGTAAAGTGGAAAAGCTGTACATGTGTCTGTCTGTATATGTCTCTTTTTCTAACCTGGTGTCCACTTGAAGGTTCCTATCTCCTTCCTGGGGACCCGTTTGCCTATAGATTTATGAGTGGTTATACAGTATGGCTCTTACCCCTGAAGGAAGGAGGTAGAGTCCATGGGATGCCACTGCATCTGTCACCTGGACCCATCTTTTCCAGTCGGATAGCCTCCTCACCAGGGTACAAGCATGGAGTTCAGTGACTTTATTTTTCTCCTGCTCCTGTCCCCGTGGGCCACTGCACCCAGGGCGGCCCTGTTCTGCTTGGCAGGGCCAGGCTGCTCTGTGGTCCTCTGGGCCATCATTTATGGGAAGGCTCCGAGGGAAACCGCTAACCCTTTGGCTGCTGGCTGAGCTGCCGGCAGAACTGCATGCTCCTGGCTACTGGCCTCGGTGCTGTTATTTCATCTAGAATCGTCCGAGGATCTGGGATCCTACAAGCGGTCACTTTGAGTTTAAGGTATAGTGAGGTGTCAGTGAGGAGTCTAATAGTATTGTTATCTTCGCTGGAGTTTGTGTAGGACTTTGCAGTTTACTCATTAAAGACGAAACAAAACATCCAGCCAGGAGTGAGTGAGTGTCAGGTCCCTGAGCCTGCACCAAGTTCCTGAGGCTGTAAATGTAAGGACCCTCCGTTGTGTTTCCCAGATTTCACCCAGAGCCGCTGGTGGTTTTGATCAGCCACCAGGGTTACAATGTTTCATCTAATCATTGTTTCATTAAGTCTTCCTGTTGGCCGGGAGCCTTAGTGCCTGCTTCCTCGATGGAGGCTCTGAAGGTTGAATCTGCCCAAGCTCTTCTGGAAGGAAACCTCCAGGTTTTCAGATTGAGAATCATGGCTTCCATGCCGTACGTGGCCACCCCGGTGCCCTCCACCTGGAAGCCCAGAGGTGGAATGGTGGCTGAGACTAGAAAGTGTTTGCATGGAGGTGTAGAAAGCCTTGGCACCCCAGGAGGCAACAGCCTGCTCTGCCAGGGGGTGCCCTGAGGACCAGCAGCTGAGCTGAGGCACAGTGGATGGTGAGGGTGGACAGGTGGAAGGCACGTGTCCCAAGTAGGGGGACTGCCCTGAGTACACACAGAGGCGTGGGACAAGCAGGTAATTGACAAGGTGCAGGCAGGTGAGCATTTGGGCTTACAGCCTTGTCCCACGAGGAGGAACTGAGTGTGAGGGTGGATTTTAAACAGATAGGATGTGTGGCAGTGCAGATTCACAGCACAGTGCCTCATTGCTTCAGAAAGAATGACTCAGGCAGGGTGCAGGGCTTAGGAACATTTGCTTGCAAATAACCTCTCTGTAAATGGGAACCACCCTGGCCAGGGAACTGGGAGATGATGGCATTCTTTCTTTCTGGGGGCTTCTCGAAGGCCTGTCCTTGTCTTCATTTTCAGCAGTTGGGTGGGATCTGTAGGGTGGAAGGAGGCCTGCCCTGTCTCCTTGTGTACCCAGCTGCCCTTACTGTGAGGCACACACCTTAGATAACAGGTCCGTGATGGTCACCAAGGGGGCGTCATAGAGTGAGAATGTGCCCTGTGATGTGCCCACGGCTTGTGCAGGGCTTAGCACCCTCTGGGATGGCCAGACTGAAGTGCTTGACTATTGTGGAAGCCCACTTTGCCTGGTCCCTCCCAGGCCTGGACCCTCCCCCCCCCCCAAAGGGAGATGGTGAAGGCTGGGTCCTGTGGTGACTGAGTCACTATCCACCTTCCCTCTGCCCAGGGACAGAGCTCGCCCCCACCAGGAGAGGCTCATGAGCCCAGCCCCCCTGGTAGAGGTGAGGACATGTCAGCTCACGGGCCAGGGCTCTGGGCAAGTTGAAGCCAGTTTGGATCTGGAACCATGTCCTAATCTTGCTGCTGAAAATTTACTTTTCTCTTCCATCTGCACCTGGACACCCTTAAAACTCCATGTGGTATTTTCCCAGGTAATTCGGTTTGTTTCTTGGACAAGCAGAGTCCTTTTACCTAGGAATGTAACACCCTGGCTCCTTGCAGCGCTTCTCCGCGTCACTGATGCACGTGTGTCCTTCATCCCATAGCTTCACTTCTGGGAGTTCATCCTGCATCTGTGTTACTGCGTGTGAGGGGCTCACCTGCAGGGTTAGAGCATATTACCTTCATCCTCGGCTGTGTTGCCGCGTGCGAGGGGCTCACCTGCATAGACCACGTTGCCTTCATCCTCGGCTGTGTTGCCGCGTGTGAGGGGCTCACCTGCATAGACCACGTTGCCTTCATCCTCGGCTGTGTTACCGTGTGTGAGGGGCTCACCTGCAGGGTTAGATCAGGTCACCTTCATCCTTGGTTAGACCACGTTGCCCTCCCATAGCACCAGAAGATTCCATGGGGGCAGGGAGGCCGTGGTGGAATTAGGGCCTGTCTGAAGCAGGGCGCTCAGTGTGGCCGCCAACTCTCACATGGACACACCAGCCCCTGAGGGGGCAGGTGCCAGGGAATGTGTGTACCCCGTTTTAGTGCACCTCTCTTATTGCACTTTGCAGATACTGCCTATCTCCCCTCCCCCCCGGGCTTGTGGCTACTCTGTGTCAGTCAAGTTTGTTGGGGCCGTTTTTCTAGCAGCTCAGGTCATCGCGAGTCACGTTTTGGTTATCTTTACAGTAGTTCAGACTTTTCCATTATGTCACTCACACTAATTGTTGTTCTGTCGAGTCAGAACTGACCCACAGCTGGCCTTTCAGCGGGTTTTCAGAGGTGGTAAATTGCATGGGAGGAGACTGCCCATCCTTCTCCTGTGAAGCAAGCTGGTGGATTTGAACTGCTTGCCTTTGGAATTGAAGCGAAGCTTCTTACCACTAGGCCATGCGTTCTAGCCAACAGTTCATGCAAACGGACTGCAGTATAGTGTCAGCCTAACTTTCTCTGTTTCTCGGGAAAACAAGTCTTTGTCTGGCTTTATCCTGACACTTGCTTGGCCCTGGTGGTCAGTGTCAGCCCTCCCTTTGTGAGGTGAGGGGCAGGTAGGGTCCGCTGTGCTTCCATCTGGATAAAATAAGGGAGAAGGACACAAGAGTCTCCGCTTTTGTGTGTCTAGGGGTCTGTGATGAAGCCACGGGAAGTTGGGGCTTTATGCCTCTGGAAAAGGGCCTGGTACGGAAACTGTTGTTCTAAGCCCCGAACCTTCTGATTGCTGACTCCTGACACAGTGATTTGTCCAGATCTGAAACAAAATGTAATTAAATTATAGACAAGAGAATAAATAACTCTCCTCTTGAAGGCCTTGCTCCACTCCCTGCCCCCAGCGGCCTCCTGGGCCCCAGTGGCTGTGTCCTCCTGATCACCACACGTGTGAGAAGCTGACCTTGGGGGTTGGGGTGTATCTCGGTAAATGCGAGCCCCAGGCTTGGAGCAGTGCCGCCAGCTCCCTGCAGCCCCTCGGAAACCCTGCCGATGGCTGGCTGGAGCGGACATGTTCAGTCCCTGCTCTGATGTGCTCACTTCCTGCACCCAGCCTCACTTCCTGTGTCACCTTTACAGGCTTCCCCACTGACAACAGACACAAGTCTGCTTGACGCTTCTGGAGCTGTATTTGTCGTCAGTCCTTCCCCTGGGGCCTGCTGGCATCCCACCCCTGTGCTCAGCTGGCCCTCCTGACTGCCCAGATCCCGTCAGACTTTCCAGCCCGGGCGTCTTTCTGCCACAGAGCACCCTCCCCGCGCCCCAGTCTCTCCTCTGTGGCACAGAGCCTGGTACATTGGCTCCTTCGTGGCTGAATCCCCATTGGAGGGTGGGCTCCCTGAGGGTGGAGCCTGAGGACCACTCCAGCTCCTGATGTGCTGGATGTTGGCAGAGGGAAGGAGTGGGCAGCACGAGGACTGGAGCTGTGGGGAGCAGGGTGTCTGTGAACATAGCCCAGTGCCCGGCACCTGGGAGGAAGAGGAGCCACAGTCGCTGTCCTTGAAGCGGAGGCCTCGTGGAGTTCTTTCTGGGTTGTCTGTTATGGAAAGACTTGTGTGGTCTGCACAATATGTGGGGCAAATCCTGACCTTGGCCTGGGGCTGTAATCCTGTCTGGGAAGGCACTGCCTGCTCTCTCTAAATCCTACTTTCACTACTCTGTCCCTCCACCTTTCCCCAAACCATGGAGAACCCTGAGCCCTTGGATCTGCTCATACCTGTCTCACTGGCCACATTCATCCTTGCGGTGGTGTTTAAGTGTATTTTCAATGATAAATAAACTCTTAAAGGGCCAGAGTCTTACCTGAGATGCTTTGGTCCCTTCTCCAGAGGCCTGGTGATGTGGGGGCTTGGGTGTTGGGCTGTCACCTAAGGGCTGGCCTCAAGATTGATGGGGTCTTGGATGAAATAGGGTCCAGGGTCCTGGCTGGGACATTAGGACTGGTGGAATTCCTCATTCCACACTCATTTGCTCAGTACGAGAGTGGCATTTATTTTTGTCCTTGTTGAAATCGTCCATTTGATTCACCTCACAGCCACCCGGTGTGATGCTGTGGAAATGCCCGGGAGGATTTTCTTGGTCGTGATCTTTAGAGAAGCAGAGCGCCTGCTCTTTCTCTAATGAGAACTGGAGGTAGGTTTGAACTTCCACCCTTTCAGCTAACAGCTGACTGCTTAGTCGTTGCACCTAAAACACTCATCTCACTGCTGCTGACTGTGTTCTGACTCACTGCCCCCCGCGGGGTGTGAGGCTGTGAATCACAGTGGGAGGAGGCTGCCCATCTTTCTCTGAGGGGCCTGGGCCTCTGGGGGAGTCGGACCATCAGAGACGCTCAGTCTTGGGGTTAGCAGCACAGGACCCCTCAAAAGGCGCCTCCAGGGCTCCCTGTGTCTGGAAAAGGTGGTCACTGTGAGGGGGCTCAGCACTTGTTTGGGGAGCTTTTGGAGATAATGAGTATTTAAATGATTACGTGCTGGGGGGGGGGGGGGAAACAAAGCAAAAAGGCAACAGAAGGGACCACGGCAGCCCACCAGGTTGAAGATTCAGACCTTTTGTTCCTAGGGTCCCTGTGAGTCATAAAACAACAGAGTAAGGGACGGAGTAAGGATGACTTTGTGTTTCTGACTCCCTCTGACCCCCAGGCACAGGCCAGCACATGACTGGGGGATTTTTCTCTCCTGGATGAGAGATTCCGGCGAGCACGGATCCGCTCACTTTCATGGCATGGCTTGGTGGTGTTGATTGAAGGGGAGTGGGGATGAACACGACCCCCGCCCCCTCCTGGGAGCATCTGATCCTTTGTCAGAAGGCTGACCAGGCACCCTGGCCGCTCAGTCTCACTAATCCCCCTGGAGAAGGGCCAGGCTGTGGGGTGCTGACCTGCTGTTGTGGTCCAGCTTCTCCTGCAGGGCAGCAGCCGCTTGGGAGTTACCGGCCTGGGGCGTGGAGCAGTGGGAACAGCTTCAGGTCGATGTGTGTCCGGCCAGTGAGGCAGGTGAAGAGGAAGGTGTCTACACAAGTATTAAAAACCCCACTGCCATCGAGTCACCTCTGTCTGCCTGTAGTCAGAGTGGAACTGCCGGGAGCGTTTCCAGGCTGGAAAGCTTTACAGAAGCGCACTGCTTCCTCTTTCTCCCAGGAAGCCACTGGTGGGTTTGAACCACTGATCTTTCTGTTAGCTTAACCATGGTGCCACCAGGGCTCGAAGGCTGCACGCGGCAGTGGGGTCTGGAGGCGTGCAGACAGATGGGTTGCCAGTTGAGCTGTGGGTGTGCAGCAGCTGTTGGTGGGAGCATTGCGTGGCTGGACCTCAGGGGGTTGGCTCTGAAAGGAGTGAATGAAAGTGTGGCCTTGGGAGGATTACAGAATGAGCGAACTAGAGACCGCTCTAGCTCTGGGTGGGTTTCCGAGAATGTGGAAAGCATGAACGCACCCCAGCTGGAAGGAGGAAATGGTCGGGAAACAGGATCATAAAAATACAGATTCTTTTGGATTGTGTGCTCTCCTCATGTCACTTTGTTTATTTCTCACGACTGTCTGAGGCAGGTTCCGGTGCACCCATTTGACAGATGAGGAAGCTGAGGCAAAGCGAGGCTATGACACACAGCTAGAAACTGGCCGGGTTGGAGGTCAAAACTGGTGGCCTGGCTGGGTCCTGGGTGGACTCCCAGGCCCTGAAAATGTGACTTTGGCACTCCAGCCATGGTGCTGTGAAGAGCCGCCCTCCAGGCTTCTGGCTTCTCATCTTTAAGCAGTGTATGCTCTTCCGTTCACTGCTGTAGTAAATGACAGAAAATTTAGGGGCCTAAACATACCCCCACATCCACTTCCTAAACAGCTTACCCCTGGAAACTCTGTGAACTTTGATAAATGATGATAGTTCTAAAAAGGCTGCAGGTGTTTTGTTCATAGAGTCGCTATGAGTCATGTTCAACTTGGCCACAGTCAACAGCAACAAGAACAAAGTCCTGAAAGTCAGAAATCTAAGGTGTTGGGCTAAAATAAAGGTGTCCACACTGCTGGTTCCTTTCTGAAAGTTCCTGGGACAATCTTTCCCTCCTTTTTCTACCTCCTACAAGTAATTTGGAGGAGCTCATGTCCTAGTGAGGAAGGGGTTGTGCTGCCAACCCTGAGACATGCATTTCTAGTCTGCCAGTTGCTCCCCAGGAGAAAGGTGGGCAGCCGCCTTCTGTGCGGTTCAGTCTGTGAAAACCCGCTGGATGGTCAGCTTTGGGTCAGTTGTCACTCTGTGGCAATGAGGAAGAGGGGCCGTCTAGGGAATGTTGGTAGTGAAGTCCACAGGAAGTTGTGGGGCAACCGCAGGGCACCTCCACCTCCTTGGTGTTTTGAGTCCTTCAGCAGCGACTCAGGAGAAAGATGGGCAGTCTCCTCCCGTGCAGCCTCCAGACAGCCCATGGCGGGTTATCTCTGAGTCAGACTGGTTCATCCACAGTGAGCCGAGGTTTAGTTGAGAGGCGGCCAGCATTCCTTGATTTTTAATCTGTTTCTTCGTTTGAAAGCTGCCAAAAGAGCATCATCATAGCATCTTCAGTATCTCTTTCTCTGCTTCCATCATTCTTTACATTCTTACCTTCCTCTTGTAAACATTAATAACATAGTTATAGGTTAACATTTCCATAGATTCCAGAAGTAGACTATGGCTGTCTTTGTGGGTCAGCTGCCTGTATATAGTCAATAAAACACAGATAAAGAAATCTGAGTGGGTGCATCATAACAAAGAAGGCTAACAGTGAGGAGAATGAGAGCCCCAGAACACTTAATCGTGCCCATGTGAAAGCTATACATAGACCAAGAAGCAGTTGTCTGAACAGAACAAGGGAACACTGCATGGTGAAAGATGTGTGTCAGGGTTGTATCCTTTGTCCATACCTATATTCAAGCTGTAAGCTGAGCAAATAATTTGAGAAACTATATGAAGAACAAGGCCCCAGGAATTCCGGAAATACCAGTCGACGTATTTCAAGAGAGGCTGCCCTGGACATGCTCACTAAGTTGTGCCAAGAAATTGGGAGGACAGCTTCCTGGCAAGCTGACTGGAAGAGATCCATATTTGTTCCCATTCCAAGAAGGGGTGACCTGATGGTGTGGAAATTATCAAACAGTATCAATGAAATCACACACACGCAAAATCCTGCTGAAGATTATCCAAAAACAACTGGAAAAGTACATGAACAGAGAACTACCAGAAATACAGGCTGGGTTTAGAAGAGGCCATGGCACCAGAGACATTATTGCCAGTGTCAGATGGATCTTGGCGTAAAGCAAACAGTACCAAAAGAATGTCTGTGTTAGATTGACTGTGCAAAGGCTTTTGACTGTGTGTATCACAACAAATTGTGGCTAACTCCAAGAATAACGGAAATCCCAGAACAGTTGGTTTGCTTATGTAAAACATATCCTCAGAACAGAGTAGAAAACACTGATTGTTCAAAATCAGGAAAGGAGTATGTCAGGGATGCATCCTGTCTCCATACCTTTTCAGTCTGTATGCAGAACAGATCATTTAGGAGGCTGGGCTTTATGAGGAGGAAGGTGGCATCAGGATTGGAGGAAGCCTCATCAGCCACCTGCATTATGTAAATGATGCAACCTTGCTCACAAAAACTGAGTAGGACCTGAGTGTTTGCTGCTGAAGGTCAAGGACTGCAGTCTTCAGTATAGATTGAAGCTCAACTCTTGAAGCTTTGTCAAGAAGACAAAGCTTCTCACCACTAGGTCAATTGGCAGCACCGTGATAGGTGGAAAAGAGATTGAGGTTGTTAGCAATTTCTGGCTCCACAGTCAAGTCTCTTAGCACCAGGAGTCAAGAAATAAAAAAACCCTAATTGCTCTGGGGAAGGCTATTCTCAAAAGTGCCTAAGAGCAACAGTGTCAGTCTGGAGACTAAGGTTTGAATCAGGCCATGGGCTTCACAGTTACTTTCTTTTTGTCATAGAGCTGGACAGTGACCAAAGATGATAGAAGAAGAATTGATGCCTTTGAAGTGTGGTGTTAGAGAAGAGTATTGAATATACCATGGACTGTCAAGAGAACAAAATGGGTTTATTCTGGATTGGGTGAAGCCTTGCTCCTTGGAGGCTAGGACTTTGAAACTCTGTCTTACATACTTTGGGCATGTGGCCAGGAGGGACCAAGGTATGGAGAAGTAAAACATTCTAGAAAGGGTGGAGGGACAGCGTAGGAGAGGAAGACCTCAGATGAGCTGGATTGACACAGTAACTGGGATAATGAGGGTAGGTGTGTTGGAGACAGATGGGCTCAGGATAGTGCCGAGTTCCGAGCTCTTGTACATAAGGATCACTGAGTTGCAGTTGACTCAACGGCACACAACAACAACAACAACATGAAGGAGCTCTGGTGACCTAGTGGTAAGGATCTGTGCTGCCAGCTGAAAGGCACATAGTTCAGATCCACCAGCTGCTCAGAGAGGAAGATGAACAGTTTACAGCCTCTGAAAACGTGCTGGAGGACCAGCTCTAAGTCAGTTCCAACTCGACGGCACAACAACAATAACAACATAGGAAGAGGAAGGTGACCTCAGAATTAAAGGAAAATACATCAACAACTTACATTATGCCGATGACACACCTTGTGTACAGGAAGTTCAGAGGCCTTGAAGCACTTACTACAGAAGATCAAAGACCACATTCTTCAATAAGGATTACATCTCAACCTCAAGAAAGCAAAAATCCTCACCACTGGACAAATAGGCAACATCATGACAGACCAGGAAAAACTTAAGTTGTCAGTGATCATCTTACTTGGATCCACAGTCAATGCCCATAGTAGCAGCAATCAAAAAATCAAAAGGTGTGGCATTGTGAAAACCCGCCAGCAGAGACCTCAGAGTACGAAAGGTCAGGGATGTCAGATTAAAGATTAAGGTACACCTAGTGCAAACCATGGTATTTTCACTTGCTTCCTATGTATCTGACAGTCAGATGGTAAGACTGAAGAAGAATCCACGCCTTTGATTCGTGGTGCTGGTGAAGATTCTGATTATCCCTTGTACTTCCAGAAGAACAAACAAATCTGAGTTGGAGGAGGTGCACCCAGAGAGCTCCTTAGAGACGAGGGTGGTAAAACTTCTTCTCACATACTTTGGGCAGTTGTCAGGAGAGATCAGTCCTTAGAGAAAGGCATCATATGGATAAAGGTAGAGAGTGACTGAAAAGGAGAAAGATTCTCAACAAGACAGTGTCACAGTGATTGTAACTACAGGCTCTGCATGGTGGAGGTGATGCGGGTGGTGCAGGACTAGGCCAGACTCTGGTCTGTGGTTCATAGGGTCTCTGTGAGTCCTGAGTCGACTTGAAGTCACCTAACAGGAGCACCTGTGGAGCCCTGTTACTCAGTTGGGAGTAATGTCTACTTAGGTGCTAAAGCACCTGTTGTTGTTGTGTGCTGTCGACTTAAACCTCTAACCTTTTGGACTTCACTGACTGTTCACACCACCCAGGTGGCTGTGTGTCAGCATTGACTCAGGGGCAGTGGGCTGGCTTGGGGCCTTATGGCCATTGCCCCTTTGGCTTGACTTTCAAGACTCTTGAAGAAGTTGACCTGTGCTCTGTCCCAGCAAGGCTCTGACTCCCAGCACCCCACCTCGACACCCTTCCTTAGGGGCTCAGACCCCCGTGCGGAGGCTCTGACTGCAGTGCTAATTTCTGTCATATAGACAAAAATTTTTTTTTCTAGTTCATTGAGTTTAACTTCCACCATTTGGCTGGGTGGGAATAAGCAAACTGCGTGAGTAAACGACTCGTGATCTAACTGGTTAGTTTTGCCATCCTCACCCGGTATACATGGAACGGGTTTAGCTAGGGAAGAGGGGACTCTGTCACCACCAGCAGTAAAAAAGCAGGGAATACAGTGCACGTTCATCGGGGCCAAAGATTGCTGTGGCAGTCAGCCTGGAACAGCAGCCACAGCGGAGAACCAGAAGTCAGATGAGAGGCCAAGTTGACTGCTCCCCCATGGGCTCGGACCAGGGGCGTCTGCCCAGGCTTGCTAGAGCCCGAGGGGGGAGACAACATCCTTAGCAGAGCTGAGGGAGCTTTGTAACACTAGCCTAAAGCCACAGGGTGAAGACTGAAGGACCTGTGAACATTCTAAAGTAGCTATCCTGAATAAGAAATTGTATTCTGTTTCCAACCTTAGTTATAACCCATTAACTTCCCTAATAAGCCTTATAATTGTGAGTATGGTTCTGTGACATCTACCTAGAAATTTCAGCAAATTTCCAACCCAATAGAGCAGTAGAATTGATGTTGGGATTAGTAGAGGCAGGGACAGGAGCGTGGGGGCCATATCTAACTTCATGGGAATTTAGTTTCGAATGGAAATGTTCTTGATGGGGACAGTTCCCCCTTGTGGAGGATAGTGGAGGTTAGAACCAACAGGTCTGTCCTGGAGAGGGTGAAACCAAGTTTCTCATAGGAAGCAACAATTTTGAAGCTCCATCTCACATACTTTGGGTATGTGGCCAGGAGGGACCAGTCTTTGGAGAAGGATATCATGCTTGGAAGGGTTAGAGGGACAGCACAGGACAGGAAGACCCTGGATGACACAGTGACTGTGGCAATGAGGGTAGATGTGTTGGAATCAGTGAGACTGTCTCAGCAGGCTTCAGCCAGGGCAGGCTTCAGAGCTGTCGTACATAAGGTTGCAGGCAACTTGATGGCACATAACAACAGTGGTTGTCCCCATGCCACCCTCACTTTTTCCATCCACTCACATGCCCATCAGAGGGCTGGCTTTGTTAACTGTGAAGTGCCACACTGTCTGGCGTGAGACTGGTGAACGGTGGCTGAGCCAGATTCCCAGGACCTGATAACACACCTAGTGCCCTTGCTGTGTTTTTTTCCCACCACCAAGGAATTACTTTCTCAGCACCTGTGCCAGAGGCAGGGAAGAAGGTGGTCAGAGTGCTCTTCAGAAGCCAGATGGTGAGACTTTGTGTCACGTGCTTTGGACATGTTGTCTGGAGGGGCCTGTCCCTGGAGGACACTCTGCTTGGTAAAATAGAGCAAAACAGAGAGAGTGAAAGAGGAAAACCCTCTAAGAGCTGGATTGACCGTGACTGCAGCAGTGGACGTGTACAGACTGTGACAGGTCACAGCTGATAGATGATGTCAAGATGTGGATAAAGGTTGGTGGGAAGCAGAGAACGTCCCCTTCCCTGCGCTTGACTCAGGGCAGGGAGAAGGTCTTAGATTTGTAGAGGTGGCATGAAACTGTACGAGGTCATTTATTTATTAAGTCAGCTGCTCTCTCTCTCTAGCTGTGACTCAGTGCTGGCCACGTGCTGGGCCCTAGGTAGCAGCCAGCACCAGAGTTTGCATGGGAGATAAGGCCTCTGGCCTCCAGAAAGATGCCGTGTATGTGGAGAGAAGACCAGTGAGAGCGAATAACCCTGCAGAGCTTCCTCAGATTGTGTTTCTGCCTGAAGATTGTCTGACCTACAGAGTAGGAGCTTCCTTATTCTAGATAGTGCCAGGTAGTAAAGTGCCTCTGTCTTGGGCAGACTCGGCCTTCCTATTGTTGGCACCAGGTGGACAGGCGTGTGCCCTGGTGGAGTGGCACGGGAGGAGCCCTTTGCCCTCTCCATGTTGGAAGATGGTGGGGTGACTCAGCCTCATGTGCCGCCTCACCTGCCCTCCCATACTCCCTCCAGCTCAAAGGCCCAGGTCCTTCAGCCAGGCTCTCAGCATTGATGGGGGAGGCGACTGAGTGATGGGCAGACGCAGCACGTGGCAGGTATCACAGTGGCAGGCATTGGGTCCATCATCGGTCCACTGATGGATTGAGTCTTCTTTTCCTGATCCTCCCCTGTGGCTGCATTTGTGCTAGGTCTAGGGGTAGAAGAATCAAGCCTGACAGAACACTGTCAGAACCCTCCTTTATAGAGCCGTGGAATGAGCACAATGTGAGCTTGCGACCGCGGAGGGCTGGGGGGCAGATGATTGAGTGAATAGTGTCTGAGGAGTCGTCACTGCCAGGATGACCCGGCAGGGTCGGTCACACGGGCGCAGAGGAGCCTGAGAAGGAAGATGAGGACCTTGCTGCCCAGAACCTTGGATTCCTGCGGAGGGGTGTCAGCCCTGCATCTCACGGCCTGGTCCTGACACGCTGAAGGCATTTCCGGTCAGCAGGTGAGGTGTGGAAAGGGCAGAAAAGAAACTGCCCTGCAGTGCTCTCTGCCTCCAGCGTTGTTGGAATGTGAACGGTATCATAGAGGTTCCTCAGTGTACCCCGAGGACAGTGCCTCTCACCTTCTCTCTCCCTTCACCTTCCTGGAATCCAGCGTGTTCCGAAATCCCAAGGGTTCTTCCTGAGTCTGCCGCAAGTTAATTTGGTGGCAAAGCTCTGACCTCAATTGATGTGAGTCTAATTATGATACTTAAAAATATCTCACCTGAGGTGACTAGTAGTACATGTGTCTGTGGAAGTACTGTGTATATAGGCTTCTCTATAGAACTACGAGGTGTTTGATTTTTAGGGTGCTGCTCAGACCATGTGGGGGAATCTTACACCATAGATGGTAGCAGCAGCATCATTCCTTCTGAAATCTGACAGATACTTGATGTCTAATGTCGTCCGAGTCCAGGCATTGGCTAAGGGATAATTTACCTGGACACTGATTCCAAAGAAATCTTCAGGGAGGCTCTGTACCTGGCCGGGCCACGGCTCACATGACAGCAGAGATTCAGGCTCCACTTCCCTGCCTGACTCAGAGCCCGGGGACAAAGTGTGGACACCGTGGCCTGGCCTGGCCTGCTGGGCAGTGTGTCAGCAGAGAAACAAGGTGAGGAGGCAGGTCTGGAAGGACCTGCTGGCAGGTGGGCACAGAGGCAGGTCAAGTGCATGACTTTGTGACCCACAGTCTGGGAAGGTGAGGACAGGATAGGGAGGTAACGAAGGAGGAGGTGGGGAGGTTGCCGGAAAGAGGAACCTTTGACTTTGCCCATATCCTACAATGTTGCTCTTCACTTTCTTTTTCTTTTTCAGAAAAATCAATTGTTGAAAATACACACAACAAACTATATACTGATTCTGCTATTTCTACATGTACCATTCAGTAACATTGATGAAGTTGTGTGATCATCTCACCTTTCTTTTCCTCATTAGCATAAACATAGGGACACCCTGCTTCCAAGGTTCCTATCTAACTTTTTTTTTTCTATCTAACTTTTGAGTTGCTCTGTCAGTGTGATCCCAGGTAGGTAGTTCTTTTAAAGGACACAATGCTCAGTGCCCTCATAACTAATTAAGCTATTGCTTGATTTGTAGAAGACTTGAGGGGATTTTACTGGTTTAAATATTATCCCAGAGTGAAGCTTTCAATGGTCTTAGTTTTAGTGGATCCAGAAAGTCTGGATCCCAAGATGATTTGAGATTCTGTCCTGTATTTCTCTTCCTTTTGATCAAGATTATTTTATAGAATCTCTTCAGACTTTATCATATACACTTGTCCATCAAAATTGTTGCGCGTGCACAGCCAATATTGCACAGTCAATATCTTGACATAGTTGTGATTTTTGTACAGGTGTTACCTTACCGCTAAGGTTTCTGAGTAGTAAAAGTGGTTTGTGTTCAACAGCCAACCTAAAGGTTGGTGGCTCAAACCCACCCACAGTGCCGTGGAAACAAAAGGCCTGACCCTCAACTTCCATTAGGATTGCAGCGACGAAAGCTCTGTGGAGCATTTCAACTGTGAAATGCTTGAGGTCGCTCTGCGTCAGAATCAACTCAGTGGCAAAGAATTTGGGGTTTTGGGTGTTTTACCATATGTAGCTTAGTGGCAAGAAGCTGCGTTGCAATCCCTGAGGCATATGGTTTGAATCTCACCAGCTACTTAGAGAGGGGTGGACAGTCTCCTGACGTGCGATTAACTTCCTCTGAAAACCCACTGGAGGGTCAGCCATGGGTTGGTTCCAACTTGACCGTACGCAGCAATCACCACCTTACCGTTAGGGAACTCTGGTGGCTGGGTCTATAGTGAGTTGCCCACTAACCTAACGGTTACACCAAGCTGCTTTGGTGGTTCAAATCCACCAGCCACTACATGGAAGAAACCTGAGTAGTCTCTTTCCATATAATGTTAAGCGTTGGAACTGAGGAGAGACTTATGCAGAATAACACACCAGAATTAGAAGGTGAGCAAAAAAATGTAATATTTTTAATGACATCTTTTTTAAATTATTTCTTTAGAAGTGTGACTTGGGTGAAACTTTATAGAGCAATTTCATTTTTCCTCCAGCAACTTACAACCCATTTTGTTTTGCAACATTAGTGGCAGTAGAGATGCAATAATTTTTAAAAATACTTTTCCCCTTGCTGGTGATGTGAATGCCTTCTGCTCCCC
Source organism: Elephantulus edwardii (assembly GCF_000299155.1). Lineage (NCBI taxonomy): Eukaryota > Metazoa > Chordata > Mammalia > Macroscelidea > Macroscelididae > Elephantulus > Elephantulus edwardii. The sequence continues at coordinate 8,163,854 of NW_006399836.1, forward strand.
AGCCGGATTCGCTCAGGAAGTGGCGTGCTCAGAGGTCTGGCACTGTGTTCTGTTTATTTAGATCCTTGTTATTTAGGCCCGTGTCTGACCGGCAGCGCTCCCTGCCACACAGGATCTGTGGGCCGGACCCGCTGCTGCCCACGGAGCAAATGCATCACTCCCTCTCCCCTCTGAATGGGCTTACTCATTTTTCCATCTCACCCTCCCGGTTTGCCCAGGATTGGTTGAAATTTGCCTGGTACATTTCCATCCTCCTGACACCATCACACAGCTTAGTAAACCAACTGGCAGGTACTCTCTCTTAAAGTTCTTAACCCAGGAGTCCAAAATCCACTCAGATGCTTTGGAAACATTTTTTAACAGATTGGAAAATTCTGTTTTGACGTATTTTATGAGTCCAGGTCTGATTTTAAGCAACAGACTGGTTGTTCAGTCACGAAATACTGGAAGCATTTCCAAAGTTCCGTTTGCTGGGTGTCGTGCCCTGAGCCCCAGTTCCTTTGTCACTCATTGTTACAGCATATTTTCACCGTGAAGGGACACATTAAACATGCTTACGGGTGTTTTGAAAACATCTCCTAGGAAGGCTGTTTCAGACAGCAAAAAAGCTGACAAATTTAGAGTAGTTTGGGGGGGTATTTTTAGCATGTGGATGGAAAATAATGTATCTCAGTTGTTTGGTTTGACAGTTCTTTTTTTGATCACTTTTCTACAAGATAACCAGTAAATCTTTGATACAGAGTGTGTTCTAAGTCACTTCCCATCAGACTTACAAGTTTTGTAGAAAATTCCACTGTTTGTATTGTGGAAAATGTGAAAAATAGAGAACACAGATTTATGAATTCCTTCTCCTTACCCATCCTTGGCATCAACAGCTGGAAACCTTTTGACACTCCTCTTTCATCCGTCTCTTTCTCCCACCTTTTGTATAAATCCCAGACATCATGTTATTTTTCATCTTTAAATACTTCAGCATGGCTCCCTGGATGGCAGAAAGGGTTAAGCACTCCACTACTAGATGAAAGGTTGCTGGTTTGAACCCACCCAGAGGCACTCAGAAGAAAAGTCTGGCAGTTCCTTCAGAAAGATGGGGTTTCTGCTCTGCATACACATGTTGGCATGAATCGGAATGATGTGGCAGCATTCTATAGCAGTGTATCTCTGTGTGTAAGGACTTCGAAAAACTCTAGGAGAATTTATTTTTAAAATAATTATAGATTCACAAGTTGCCAAAAGCATCAAAATCCCATACACCCTTCACCCAGTGCCCAGTGTCCCTCAGTGACCTCGTAAATCGACCGTAGTTCAGTGTCAAACCAGGAACCTGACACTGGTCATTGTTGTTTGATGAGGCTACCATTTCTTCTATTTCATATGTGCTCATTTTGCGTATTGCCTGGTTCCACATGTCCTTCACCAAAATAGATTCACATGTCTACCTCACCGTCAAGAGCAGTGCTATTTTATGGGCTCAGAGGAACTCCACTGTGCTTCCCCTCTTTATCTGTACCCACCTCCTCGTCCCTGTACGCACCAGCCACTAATCTCTTCTCCATCTCTGCAGTTTGGCCATTTGAGAATGTCATATGATGGACTCGCACAGTATGTGACCTTCTGAGGTTGGCTTTTCTCACAAAGCAGAATGCCCTTTAGCCTACCCCAGTTGTTGTAATTCATTCTTTTGTCTTGCTGGGCAGTATTCTTTGGTCTGGCTAGACCAGGCATTGCCTAGCCTTGCACCCGGTGACGGGCACTGGGGTTGTTTGTGGGTTTTAGTTATTGCTAATACATCACTATGAACGTTTGTGTGCAAGTTTTCACTTGAGCGTAAGTTTTCCATTCCCTGGAGTAAATATGTGTTAAGAGTGGATTCTATGGTGGTTGGCATGTTTGCTTGTGTAAGAAATGTTCATATTGTTTTCCAGTGGCTGCACCACGTCATATTCCCACTGGCAAAGCATGAGAGAGCCCTTTTCTTTGCCAAATATTTCCTTGCCAGTATTTAGCATTGTCTTTTTTTTTTTTAATCATTCTGGTAAGAGGGAATAAGGTGATCTCTTATTGTCGCTTTATTTTGCAGTTGATAAGGTGTGCCTGATTCAGGCTACGGTCTTCTTAGTCACCTGCTTTGTATCAGAGAGCTGGGCAGTGAGTAAGGAAGACAGAAGAATGTATGCAGTCAGATCCTATTTGACGGTACATACACAAAATAATAAAATAAAAAAAAGAATTGATGCCTTGAGTTGTGATGCTGGAGAAAAGTACTGGATATCTCATGGACTTTCAAAAAACCAAATATGTCCTGGACAGGGTGCGGCCAGAGTGTTGCTTAGAGGCAAGGATGACCAAGCTTTGTCTTTGATACTTTGGACATGTAGCTAGGCTCGGCTGTTCCTTAGAAAGGACATCATGCTTGGAAAGATGAAGGGTCAGCGAAGGAGAGGAAGACCCCCGACGAGATGGATTGATACTGTGATTTCAGCAATGGGGTCTAGCATCTGAGGTGATGAGGATGGCACAGGCTAGGACATGTTGGCTGTCTGTAGGGTTGCTATGACACAAAGACACCTAACAACAACAACAACAGCAACGGATAATGTGCAGCTCTGGCAGCCTAGTCAAGAGAATCTGAGCCACAGTCCTGAAGGCATGTGGTTCGAATCCACCAGCTGCTCTGCAAGAGAAGTATGGACAGCCTTCTGCTGTACAATTACCGCTTTTTTAACCCATTGGAGGGTCAGCTATGGGTCGGTTCTGAGTTGATGACACACAACCACAAACAATGGCTAATGCGCGTCAGTGCGTTCCATCCGGAAGCATACCAGTTGATACTCCGTTAATTCCTGGGGCCTAATTTTTGCCCAGTGCCTTCAGTGCTATTTGAACATCACCTTTTGTTACCATTGGTTATTGAGCATATACTATTTTCTAAAATAGTTCTGTGTCCGCCAGTTATCTTTGTTATGGTGTCTCTGTGAATTCCTTCTATTTTCTTTTGCTCCTTCTTGCATTGTTCAAGATTTTACCCGTGGAATCCCTCAGTATTGCAATTCGAGACTTGAATTTGTTATTTATTCACCTTGAGAAAGGTGAACATATTCTTTCCTCTTGATTGACTAACTCCTGGTCTTTGCATTTATTGTTATAATACTTTTCTTTCACTACCCTTTGAGATTTCCTGTTCATCTCTCTTATGGCAGCCTTTCTTCCCTTTGTCTTGGCCTCTGGCTTTGTGCAAATTTTAGGGTCTCATCTGATAACCATTTTGAGCTTTTCTTTTTTTCTTTTTTTAGCTTTTCTTTTTTGTAATGACTTTTTGCTTTCTTCATGAATCATGTCCTTGACATTATCCTACAATTCATCTGGCTTTAAGACATTAGCGTTCCATAGAACATAGCTATCTGGCCAACTGATTGGAAGAGATCCACATTGGTTCTTATTCCAAAAATAGATGATTCAACAGAATGTGGCAATTACTGAACCATAACTACTGTTGTTGTTTTTAGGTGCCATTGAGTCATAGACGACTCATAGCGACCCTATGAACGAAAGGCCTGAGCACTGTTCTTACATAGAGTTTCTGGAGGCAAGCCATTTCGGAAGTGGATGCCGCTCCTGCTTCCAGACTTGTTTTAGTCGGGAAGCTCCAGCCAACACTGTCCACCATGGGTACCCATTACCATGATTGGCACATCACTGTC
>NW_006399836.1:8168784-8169570 GCF_000299155.1 Elephantulus edwardii
GAGGAGATTGAAACTGTCAACAGCTTCATTTTACTTGGATCCACAATTAACACCCTTGTTACCAGCAGTCAGGAAATAAGGAGACACATTGTACTGCGGAAATTCGCAGTTAGGGACATCTCCAAATTATTGAAGAGTGATGATGTCATTTTGAGGACTAAGGTGTGTCTGATTCAAGCCATAGTCTTTCTCATAACTTGCCATGCATCTGAGAGCTAGACAGTGAATAAAGATGACAGAAGAATTGATGCCTTTGAGCTGTGGTGTTGAAGAACACTGAACATCTCATGGATGACCAAGAAAACGAATGGATATGTCTTGGAGAGGGTGCAACTAGAGTGCTCTTGGAGGCAAGAATGATGAGGCTTCGCCTCACATACTTTGGGCATGTTGCTCTTAGGGCCTATTCTTTGGAGAAGGACATGATGCCAGGAAGAGTGGAGGGTTGGTGAAGGAGAAGACAACCTTCGACCAGGTGGATAGACACGGTGACTGCCTCAGTGGACTCTTGTGTGTCATGAAGTGTGAAGATGGCATAGGATAGACTAAGGTTCAGATCTTTTGTTCATAGGGTCGCTATGAGTTGTACTCAACAGCACCTAACAACAGTAATCATTAATATCACATGCGTTATGCAGATGACACAGCCCTGCTTGCTGAAACTGAGGAGGACCTGAAGCGCTTGTTGCTGAGGGTCAAGGACTGCAGCTTTCAATATGGATTGAGGCTCAATATCAAGAATACAAAGATTCTCACCACTGGACCAATTGGCAGCATCAGGATGGA
>NW_006399836.1:8171155-8196612 GCF_000299155.1 Elephantulus edwardii
ATGAGGGAGATATCTGTTTAAAATGGATATATGAATGGGTATTCTTGTCATAACAGAAGTCCAGAGTGAAGGCTGCATAGTGGAATGAACTTGTGGGGGGGGGGAGGGATTGCATAACAATGAAAGAGTTTTTCTTTTTTTGTTTCAAGGAGAAGAGTGACTGGGGTGAGTGGGCAGGGAGAAAAGTGCAACAGTGAACGACTAGAAATCCTAAGTCTGTAAACTTCCATTAAAATTAATAAATAAGTTCTTAAAAAATCACAAGACTAACATTGGGGGAACTCTACCCTCTTGGTGGCACGCCTAAGAGCTCTTTGCATAGCCCTGCGTGTCAGAATGGATGGTGAAGAGACTGAGATTGTTCACAGCTTCAGTTTGCTTGGCAGAATCTCTGAACTTCAACCTTGAGGGTAGATCAGTGTTACAAAGTGCTCTTAGTCCTACCAGTTAAGACATCTCCCCTCTGGTCCTCCAGCAGGCTTGGGCACATGCCCCTTGCTCTGGCTCCCTGGAGCAGCAGTCCCAGGTCAGCTCTGCCTCATGTCAGTGTCTGCTTCTCTGCTGAGGCTGCTGCCGCTGCCCTTGTAGGTCCTGGTAAGTGTCAGTCATGTATTTTGCCCATTTTCTAATTGGATTGTTTGCTTTGGTTTTTACTGCTGTGTCTTGAGCATACTTTATATATTTTAGATGTTAGTCATTTGTTGGCTGTGCAGTTTGCAAATATTTTCTCTCATGCTGTAGCTTGTCTCTTCACTTTCTTAACAGATCTTTCACAGTGAAAAAGTTTTTCATTTTTCCTGAAACCAGTTTACTGTCTTTTTCCCATTTGTGGAGTATCCTCTTGGTGGCATGCCTAAGAGCTCTTTGCATAGCCCTGCATGTCAGATAACTTCCCCCAAAAGTTTTATCTTTTACATTTAACTCCATGACCCATTTTGAATTACTTTGTGAGAAAAATTTGTATTTAGAATTAGCCCGCTGGACTCAGTTTAGATGATCCCAATTTTGTTGGCAACATCCAAAGCATCATAGTCAGGAGCAAGTCGAACACAGGCCTTCTTCTCTCCATCAGGACTAATCAAAGAGTTGACCTTGGCCACATCAGTGTCATAGAGCTTCTTTACAGCTTGTTTAATTTGGTGCTTGTTGGCCTTGACATCCACAATGAACACAAGTGTGTTGTTATCTTCTATCTTCTTCATAGCTGACTCAGTGGTCAGGGGAAATTTGATGCTGGCATAGTGGTCAAGCTTGTTTCTCCTTGGGGCGCTCTTCCGAGGGTATTTGGGCTGCCTTCGGAGCCTCAGCATCTTAGGCCTCCGGAAGGTGGGTGACGTGCGGATCTTCTTTTTTTTTGGCTGTGGATGCCCTTCAGGATGCCTTCTTGACCTTTAATGCCTTTGCTTTGGCTTCAGTTTTGGGAGGGGCAGGGGCTTCCTCCTTCGCTTTTGGCGCCATCTTCGTAGAAAGGTGAATAACTTTTTAAATACAGTGTAATGTTTCACGGAGAGCTCCCATGTGATTTACAGACTCTGTAAACCCACTGGAGGGTCAGCTGTGAGTTGGTTCCAACTTGTCAGCACATCACCACAGTGAAGTTTAGGTTGAAGTTCTAGTCTTATATTTGCCTCTGAATGTCCATTTTTTCCAGCTCCATTTCTTGAAAAGATTATCTTTCCTCCGTCGATAAGGACTTTTGTATTCCATCATGCTATTTGTACCCCAAAAAAGCAAATGAATGTACTGTTATTGAGTGCATTTTAGCTGGGTTGCTAACGTTACACTAGATTGCATTATGGAAGGTGATTGCTGTATATGACATTATGACACATTGTGTCTGCAGACACACCTCTTTCCTGGGGACATGGCTCCATTCATAACATTATCTAAGAGCTCCCTCCTCTTTGTTTTTAAGCCATTAGTTCATGGAGAAACCCATCATTTGTCCTATATAGGCTGCTGCTCTCTCTTGGTGACATTTAACTTGTGCCTCTGGTCCGTGGGTTTCTTGCAAACGGGTTGTTAGAGCTGAGGTTTGCTTCACTTTGGGCAAGAATCCTTCTCAAAACAGCTATGAGATATCATCTCACCCCAGTCAGAATAGCAAAATTCAACAGAACAGCAAGTAACATGCTGGCGAGGATGTGGAGAAATTGGAACCCTTATTCACTGTTGGTGGGAGTGTAAAATGGTGACACCACTGTGGAAGGCGGTATGCCGCTTTCTCAAAAAGTTACAAATAGAGATACCATTTGAGCCAGCAATTCCACTACTGGGAATATACCCCAAAGAGACCATAACCGACATCCAAGCAGATATATACACACCCATGTTTATTGCGGCTTTCTTCACAATAGCAAGGAGTTGGAAACAACCTAAGTGCCCATCAACAAATGAATGGATAGAGAAGCTGTGGTATATTCACACAATGGAATACTATGCTACATTGAAAAACAAGGAACTCATGAAATATTATACAAAATGGGTGACCCTGGAGGACATTATGCTGAGTGAAGTATCTCGGTCACAAAAGGACAAATACTGCATGGTGCCACTGTTGTAAAACAGGACTGACCTTGGGGTTGGGGGAAGACTGAGAAAGATGGGTTTATACTGCATTGAAACAGATGAGGGAGAAAACTGTTTAAAAGGGATATGTGATTAGGTATTTTTGTCATGACAGGAGTCCAGAGCGAAGGCTGCATAGTGCAGTGGACCTGGGGGAGGGTTTGTATGACAAATAATTTTTCTTTTACTCTTCCAAGAGGGGAGTATACTAGGGGGAAGGGTTGGGAGGGGAGAAAAGTGTAACAATGAATGAATGGAAATCCAAAGTCTCTGTAAATTTTCATTGAAATTAATAATAAATGGGGGGAAAAGAATCCTTCCTAGGTGTGTGTGCTTGCGCGTCTATCCCATGAGGAGAGCCAGGCTGTCTGGCCGCCCCGTTTACTGTAGGTGCTGTCGAGCCTACAGGCAGCAGGATGCATCACTGACCGCCCCTGGACCGGCCTCACAGTCGATGCTGTGTGACGCAGCCCCGCTGTCAGTCCATCCTGCTCAAGGTCTTCCTCTTTATCACGCTGACTCTTTCCCAAGTGTCTTTCTCCCAGGACTGTGAATAATACAAACACCACAGTGGTGGCTTCAAAAAGCAGACATTTCTCTTCTCACAGATATGGAGCCTGAAGATCTAAATTAGGGTCTTGGCTGTGTTGTGGGTTCTGTCTGGAGGCCTCTCTTCTGGTTTCTGGGGACTGCCAGCAATCCTTGGCATTCCTTCGCTGCTTATAGATGCGCCTGTGTTATCTTTCCCTGTGCGTGTGCACACGCCCATACTGCTCTTTTCATAGGACAGAGCTCAGATAGGCTTAGGCGGAGGGCTCACTCTGCCCTGGCTTGTTGGCTTCGCTAACATGATGTGGGGTTAATAGAAAGAGAATTGATGCCTTCAAGCTGTGGTGCTGGAGAAGAGTGTTGAGTATACCATGGACTGCTACGAGAACAAACAGGTTTGTCCTGGAGAGGGTGAAGCCAGAATGCTCCCTGGAGTCAAGGATTCTGAGGCTTCATCTGACATACTTGGGGCATGTTGCAAGGAGGGACTGGTCCTTGGAGAGGGACGTCATGCTTGGGAGAGTGGAGGGGCAGCGAAGGAGAGGAAGACCCTCGATGAGATGGATCGATTCTGTGACTGGAGCGGTGGGAGTAAGTGCATTTGGGATGGCTAGGTTGGCACAGGATAGAACAGCGTTTAGAGCTCTTGTACATAGGTTCACTATGAGTCACAAACGACTCAGTGGCACATAACAACAGCAACATGACATAAGAAAGCACGGATTTCCGAACAGAGTCATAGAGTGTGTAACACCATAAAAGTCCAGTGACTCTTAGAACGGCAGTGGAGTATGACCAAAGCCCAGGGAGCCCTGATGGCATAATGTGTTCATATTGGGCTGCTGACCGATAGGTCAGTGGTTCGAATCCACCAGCTTCTTCATGGGGAGAAGGTGAGGTAGTTTCCCCTCATCAGGATTTAGAGCCTCAGTAGCCCCAAGTTGGAATCAGCTTGATGGTGGTGGATCAACAAAGCCCCCGGTAAGGACAAAGCCCCCAGCCCGCAGCTGCCCTCAGCCTTTCAGATTCTACTAGATGCCTGGCTGGTGTCTACTCTTGGGGGGGGGGGGCGGAGAATAGCTTCGGCTGCCCCAATTCCAGGGATTCTGGACCCCTAGAGTTCTCAGTGCTGGCCCCCCCCCATTGGATCGCCTCGGGCACCCTGCCCTCACCCAGAAGGCATCCATATCTGCACCTCTCGGCTCCCTCTCATCCCTCCACCATCCCGTGTTTATTCATTTAGTTTGGGATGGTAGACTGGGATGATGATTTACAACCCGGCTCTTTTTGAGGAATTATTTTTGGCTTCGCTTTTCAGTTTTGCAGCCATCGTTCCCCGCGTTATTATTAGACTTGTCGCTGTGCCTTTTTCAGAGCTTGCCGCCAGTCTTTATATAGACACCTACATTTTTTCAGTTTCTTTATATAGCTGCCCTCTCCGTTTTCGTGTTTTTTAATGTAGATGCACCCCTTGGTTAGGGGCCTAGAGATTATTTGTGTCTATAGGAAAATCACACAGTAAGGGCTCTTGCAGCTTAATTTACCTCCAGGAGGGGGTGTGGTGTTGAGGGGCAGAGGGATTGGAGAGGGTCGGATGGAGCTGGATATGTGGGAAGGCTCCTTTCTGCTGAGGGAACCAGAGCAAGGTGGCCTCTGCGCCCTGGGGTCAGGCTGGGGGACAGCGCACCTCAGAACGGCCCAGGGAACCATTGTCAGTTCTCAGGCTCGACGGAGTGTCCGCTGTCTAACCTTGGGAGTCGGGACCAGATGGTCGGTTTAGGGGCTCAGATGCCCTGGATAGTGGTGCTGGCAGTGACTGTTTTACAGATTGAAAGAACAAACAAATGTGCTGTAGAAGAAATGCTTCCAGAATGCCCCCCTGAAAAGCAAGAATGTGAGACTTTGATTAGGCAGTTGGACATAGTGTCAGGAGGGGCCGGACCCTGGAGAAGGACATGACGTTTGGCAAAGTGGCGAGTCAGTGACAAAGAAGACTGTGAAGGGGTCGGATGGCTACGGTGGCCTCAGGAATGGGCTCAGACAGAACAGTCGTGGTGGTGGTTGTGGTGCAGAAGCGGGCCGTGTTTCATCTGTGCGCTGGAACCCGCTGTCGTCACCTGACAGTGGGTCAGACCGCAGACACCCTCGGGCCCGGGGGAGCTGCCGCTAGCTGTTTGTGGAGCTGGATGCTGGCTCAAGTCAGGGCTTTTTTTCACAGTCCCCACGTCATCCTTTAAAGCTGCTTCTCTAACCGTCAGCTTGTCCACTGTTTGTGTCATTGTTCCTCTGGATCTTGGCAGAGTGTGCGATGAGGACGCCTCAGCCCTCCCTCCAGGTGTTGGGTGGCATTTACGAGCCTGTCAACAGGTGGCAGCACTGACGGGCACTCCTTGCTCAGGGCTGTGTGGTGGCTGAACGGTGGCCCTCCCCAGAGCACAGTGTCAAGTAGAAAGCAGGTCCCGCCTCTGGCCTCCACTTGGCTCCTGTGTGTAAACCTCTGAAGAGAACCGAACATGGTGCTCCTCCGCTCACTTTTCCCTGTGAAGCGTTTCCTTTGTTCCCACTGGTCACTCAGGAGCTTGGCGTTGGAATAGGAACCTGCTTGGACTCCCAGGGTGGGACTGAAAGCACTCCTCTAGGCCATGTCCACCTGTATTTACTGCCCCACTAGTTTTGCTTTGTGCCTTTTTCTCAAAATGTTAGTTTTTGCTTGTTTCTGAGGTACCTCAAACTTGTTTTGAAATGAGAACGAAATAAATGAGGACATTTGAAATGAGGAGTGAATAGCTGATAAAGCCTCCTTGGAGGCAAGGATTCTGGGGCTTCGTCTGACATACTTTGGACATGTTGCAAAGAGAGACAGGTCCTTGGAGAAGGACATCATGCTGGGTAGAGTAGAGGGACAGCACAGGAGGGGAAGGCCCTCTATGAGGTGGATTGATTCAGTGACTGGGGTAATGGGGAGTAGGTGTGTCAGAGGCAATGCGATTGGCACAGGATAGAGCAGGGTTTAGGGCTGTTGTACATAGGGTCGCTATGAGTCGCAAACAACTCGACGGCACATAACAACAACCACAATACAGTGAGGGAAGGATGTCTCCCAGCCTGCCAGAAGATTAGAAACATCGCTATAAAAGCAAGTGGGAGGGAAAACTCGAGGCTTTTTCCCTTCACCACCTTTCTGAGGAAGGTGAAAGAGCCTCCACACGTGGAAAAATTAAACAATAAACGCTCTTGAAATTTAAAAAAAAAAGAAACATCCTGCCTGGTGTTTTCCGCTTTACTCTCTTTCATGTTGTTGTTGTTGTTAGATGCTGTCAAGTTGGTGTTTACACATAGTAACCTGTACAACAGAAGGCGACCTGCAGGTCTCATAATCTCTGCTGTTTTGAGCCCACTGTTGCATCACCATGCCGATTCATCTCGTTGAGGAGCTGCATTTCCCGTGCTTTTGTTCATGCTTTCCACTGGTTGCTTTTCCACAGCATCCAGAGAGCAGTTAGGAGGATAGTCTTTGATGGAGAATTCAGATCCTAGCTGGAGAGGAAGGAGACAGCCCTTCTGGGCTGGGGATGGCACAGGTGTGAATGCTCTGGGGCTGGGAATGGTGGATTGCGTGCAGGTAGATGTTTTGGTGGTGATGCCTAAATAATGCTTAGCCTTAACATCCATGGCCTGGACGGTGTGCTCACTGCTGGTGCCCACAGATGGGCGGGCGTCCAGTCACCCCGTAGTGTTCTTACAGATGCTGCCAGGCTGGCTTTAATACACAGTTTTACCCTGTCATAGTTATGTCTATGGCCATATCACCCTGAACGTGCCCAATCTCATCCGATCTCAGAAGCTAAGCAGGGTCGGACCTGGTTAGTACTGGGTGGGAGAACATCCAAGTTCAGGATGCCAGCTCTCGGGGAAGATTTTCTCTACCCCCCAGCTCTGGAAGAAGGTCCTTGCCCCGTTCTTCCAACTGTGGGCCTGGCATTCGCAGGCTGTCTCATATCTTACCTTCTTCCCCTGGCCTATCAGCTCCTCAACTCAGGATCTTTGGGTCCAGGCTCTTCTTTCTTGGTAGTTATGGGGGCGCCTCCTCTGTTCTCTCTCCTTTGTCTCTTGTATGATAAAAACTGATGGAAAAACTCCAGGAAAGCATTTCTCCTATCAGATCAGGCTGTGACTGCAGTGCAGTGATGGATGCAGCACCACCACTGCCCCGACCTCACCTCATTATTACCTGTGTGGTGGTGGTGGTGTTGATAGGTGCCCTCCAGTCACGTATGACTCATAGTGACCCTACGAACATATCTGAGCCCTGTCCTGTGCCATCCTCATCATCTCTGGCACTCTCGAGCCCGTTGCAGCAGTTACAGTGTTAGTTGTCTCATTGCGTCATCTCTTTCACTGACCCTCCACTGTTCAAAGCATGACATCCCTTTCCAAAGAATAACTTCTCCTAGCAACATGTTCAAAGTATGTGAGACGCACTTTCGCCTCTTTGCCTCCAAGAAACACTCTGGGTGCTCTTTTTCCAAGACACATCTGTCTTCCTGGCAGTTCATGGGATATTCAGTACTCTTCTCCAACACCACAACTCGAAAGTATCAGCTCTTCTTCTGTCCAGCTTATTCATTCTTATTCATCGTCCAGCTCTCAGAGGCAAAGCAAACGAAAAGACCATGGTGTACCTTAGTCTTCAAACTGACACCATTAACAACACCCAGAGGTCCCAGATGGAAGGTGACAACGTCGGATCACATCGCTAGGGATGCCTCCATCCTCGCAGGACCGCCTGACCGCTGGGATTCATGGCCTACCCAAGTTGACATATGCCTTAGGGGACCCATCCAACCCATGACAGGGAGTGTGCAGTTTCTGGAGAGATGCGTGGGTGCCTGGCAGAGCCATCTGCCCCTGAGCAGTGAAGGCCTGTCCGATGGAGAAGGTGGCAGGCAGTTCCTGAGCTGAGAAAATGATGAGCACTTTGAAGGTGGTGACCTGGGTGGGGAAGGACCACGAGGTCTACGTGACGTTACAGCTCCATGCAGAGGAGTGGGCATTGGCCTGTGGGGGAACTGGAATGAAACAGAAAAGAAAAGGCTGAAGTCTTTTACCTGAGATCACACCAGTGTTCAGCTCCACAGGATCTGAGCACCCACGATGCATGTGTCACTATTCACACGGGCTCCACAGCCAATAGAGAACTTGAATGAATAGAATAAAAGTAGGTTAGTCCCCGGGTTCAACTGTAATGAGTGCTCTCATCAGGGAAGAGACTGAAAGGACGCGGTGGAGCAAGCCCAGGGGTCAGGCGGAGGCGGAGCCAAGGGCCCCTGGCAGGAGCGGTCCTGCCATGTACGGCGAGGCCAGTGTGGATGATGGATGAGGTGGAGGTGGTTGGAGTCAGGTCAGAAGGCCCAGCCATCGGGCAGCACCCTGTGGGCTGCTGGGAGCACGTCAGCCTTTACTCTGAAGGAGATGGGAGTTACTGGAGGGTTTTGAGCCGAGTCTGAACTCGGCTCACGTCTTAAAAGGCATGTCCAACTGGTGACTGTTGGTGGGGCTGAGTGTGGAAGCAGAGATGGGTGGGAATCTGCTGTTATCCCGGGGAGAGGTGACGGTGGCTGGACGTGCTGGTGGGTGGACAGAGTGGGAAGAGTCCTGCTAAGCCATTGAGCCCGCCACTGACCCAGGGGAGGGACTAACATTGAGTTGTTTGTTGTTTTTTCCCCTCTGTAGGTTAGCTTGTCACTTCCTCCAGGGGTGCCTCTCAGGCAGCCCCCTGCTGCTGGCACCATGACAGTGAGGGGGGCCGCACTGGCCCCGGACCCCGCCTCGCCCACCACCGCAGCCGCCTCACCCAGCGTCTCCGCCGTCCCTGAGGGCAGCCCCACGGCCATGGAGCAGCCTGTGTTCCTGATGACCACCGCTGCACAGGCCATCTCCGGCTTCTTCGTGTGGACGGCCCTGCTCATCACCTGCCACCAGGTACCCGGGAGTCAGGAGCCCCAGAACCCCTTGAAAGAACCCTAAAGGAGGTAGCTCGATCAGCAGACTTTCTGTTAGGCGAGATGGTTGCTGTTAGGTGCCACTGAGTCGACTACTGCCCTGTGACCCTACAAACAACAGACCTGAAACCTGCACTGTCCTCATGTCGTCCATGACCACAGTCACTGTCAGTCCATCTCATGGACAGTCTCTTTCTTCCTGACCCTCCACCTTTCCCACCATGATGTCTTTTTCAAAGGACTAGACCCTCCTGATGTTGTTGTTGTTGTTATGTGCCGTCGAGTCGCTTGCGACTCATAGCGACCCTGTGTGCAACAGCCCTAAACTCTGCTCTATCCTGTGTCAGTCGCACTGCCTCTGGCACACCCATCCCGATTACCCCAGTCACTGAATCAATCTACCTCATAGAGGGCCTTACCTTCCCCTGTGCGCTGTCCCTCCATCCTCCCAAGCATGATGTCCTTCTCCAAGGACCGGTCCCTCCTTACAACATGTCCAAAGTATGTCAGACAGAGCCTCAGAATCCTTGCCTCCAAGGAGCAGCCTGGTTTAACCCTTTCCAGGATGAATCTGTTTGTTTTCTTGGCAGTCCATGGTACCCTCAGTACTCTTCTCCAGCACCACAGCTCAGAGGCATCAATTCTCCTTCTAATCTCCTTAATCACTGTCCAACTTTCTGATGCATAACAAGTGATAGCAAAGACCATAGCCTGTATCAGACGCACCTTAGTCTCCAGAGAAACACCATTGCTCTTCAGTACTTTGGAGAGGTCCCTAACAGCAGACATTCCTGACGGCGTGCCCAAATGTGGGGTGAAATGTCATCATTCTTGCCTCTGAGGAGCACTCTGGTTGCACTTCCTTCAAAACAGATTTAGGGTACTTTATAAAACCATTATTGTAGAATGACTGTGAGGGCCCAAAGGGGGGGTTAGAAATAGAGGGGTGAGGATGGGGGTGGGCTGTTAGTCATAGGGCTGCACAATTCGATGGGTGGGTGGGGTGAAGGAAATGGGAAGGATCTTTTGTGAAAAAGTGTATTCAAACTTTGTAAATAAATCAGAAAAAATTTAAAAATGCACAAACCAACCAACACAATAAACAGATTTAGGCGAGGGTCCGTCCTGGGGGGAGTGAAACCAGGTTGCTCCTTGGAGCCAGGGATTGGGCTCACGTACTTTGGACATGTTGTCAGGAGGGATGAGTCCACAAAGAGAAAAGGACATCGTGCCTGGAAGGGTAGAGGGTCAGCATAAGAGAGGAAGACCCTGGGGGAGATGGGATGACACGGTGATTGTGGAAGTGCGGGCAGTTGTGTCAGGGATGCTGAGGTTGCCTCAGGATATAGGGCAAAGCTCAGAGCGTTGGTTCACAGGGTCACTATGGATTGTAGTCGACTTGACGACACCTAACAACAATAATAACAGGCCACACTAATCAATAACCAGTGTCAGGTCCATGCTCGCTGCAGCCGTGGTGCACGACTCCTGGGGTGGGTCTCCCCGCTGTCATTTCACAGAGGACGCGTGGCTCAGGGACACGTCTCAGAACTAGAAATCATAGAGCTGCAAGTCACAGCACAGCCGATGGGCCCCTCAGTGGGGGAGGAGAGGAGTTGGGCAGTTGGGTGGCCTGGCTGGCGGCCGTGGGGCCTGGCCGACCTGAGCCTTCCTCCTCTGCAGATCTACATGCACCTGCGGTGCTACAGCTGTCCCAACGAGCAGCGCTACATCGTCCGCATCCTCTTCATCGTGCCCATCTACGCCTTTGACTCCTGGCTCAGCCTCCTCTTCTTCACCAACGACCAGTACTACGTGTACTTCGGCACGGTGCGCGACTGCTACGAGGGTGAGTGTGTGCGGGCGCGCCGGCGAGGGCCCGGCCCCGTGGCCTCATTGGCTCAAGTGCCAGCCAGGGGCAAGGGCCACAGGCCTTGTTGGCTCCTGGTGTCTTCGCAGTGAACTGCTCCCCACCCTTGCTGGCGTCTGGGAGTGTCAGGAACAAGGAGGCTTGTTGTTGTTGTGAGCCATCCCGTCCGACTGGCTCACGGCTGACCCTCCTGTAGGTTTTCAGAGACGGTAAATCACACAGGAGTTTACGCATCCTCCCATGGAACACCTGGGGATTTGAACCACATACCGTTGGGATTGCAGCGCAGCTTCTTACCACTAGGCCGCCCTAGGGAGGGAGGCATGGAGACAGCCATATCTGATTTCTCCACATTCCACAAAGGGGAGCTGTCCTCAGCAGCAGCATCCACAGCACAGAGCCAGTGTCCACGGGGTCAGACATGTCCCACACACTTCTTGCACCTACTTCTAATCCCATCACCAAGCTTACTGCGCTTCTGGGTCTGAAATCCATTGCAGTGGCGCACCAGACCACACATGATCATACTCCCGATTACGGGGTTTATTAGGGAAATCAACAGGACGCGGTTTCTCAGGACAGCTTCTGAAGTGTGGTCACAGGCCCTTGAACCCTCCACCTTGAACCTTTAGGCCAGCTGCATGGGCCAGCTTAGCTCTCTTAGTCCTGCTGACTCTGATGTCTCCCCCTAAGTTCTCCAGTAAGCTTGGGCAAAGGCCCGGCTCCTGGTTCCTTAGAGTAGCAGTCCCAGGTCGGCTCTGCCTCACCTCAGGTCCCTAATTCACTGCTGCGGCTGCTCCTGCTCTCCTGTAGGTCTGGAGGGCACAAGAATCTCTGGCCCCAGAGGGCGTGCACTGCATTCTCTGCTTCCTCTTTGCTGGTGGTCAGATTCTCAGAATCTGCCTCTAAATCTGCTCTGTCCGCCTTGTGGAAAGGAAGACACACCCTCTTCACATATATATATATATTCCCCCCCACCCCCTGGCCACATAGCAGTCATTGAGAGGAAAACCAATTTGAATGATAAGCCCGACACCACAGCGGGAAAGAAGTCCCTCTGCCCGCATTGCTTCTAGAGGCCCCTGAGGCTCATAGCGGCTGCTGTAACCCACTCCTTACTTCATGGCCCACCTCAGCTTCTCCATCGAGGCCCACATTGTCAGGTAACAGCTCTGAACTCAGACTCAGTTGCCATCAAGTCAGAAAAGAGTCATAGCTGACTCCAGCAGGCTTTCAGGTGCTGTAAATCACACTGGAGCAGATGGCCCATCTCTCACCCAAGAGCCTCCTGGTGGGTTCGAACTGCCAGAGAGGCGCCACCTCGGCATTGACAGCACAGCTACCTATGGGCCATGCCATCAGAGCTCCCCGAGACAGGTGATGCCAGTACAGGTGGAGTTAGGGCACCCCTTAGAGACACCCTGTGGGAAAACCTTCCCAGACACCTGGACTGTGACCCTCCACCTGTTTCTTTCTTCTCAGTTCTGGCATCTCTCACAGGGAGGAGCCATAAATCTGTAATCCACCTGTAAATGGAGAACAAGGTAGAGGGGATGAGGGGCTCTCCAGGAACCTGTGCCCGGTTGAGGAGTGGGTGCAGGACCTCTGCCCAGCTGTCCTCATTCTGTGCTGCCAGAGAAGAGGCCTCATTCTGTGTGTAGAGGGTGTTAACACTTGTGTTATAAAAAGGAGACACTCCTTGGCTCCCAGCCTCCAGGAGCGTGTGGCCACTCAGCCAGTCCCACCACTGAGCGAGCTTCGGAGGGCTGACCTTGGGGGGCTGCAGGGAGGAGGGAACGGGTAACCTGTGACTCAAAGAATGAGTTGGCTTTGGTCAGGTGGGTGCTGGGGATGAACATGTTCTGGGAAGAAAGGAACACTCACCCTCGGTGAGAGAGACCGAGAGGTCTGGGTATGTTTGGGGGAACTGTGCTGGGAGACAGAGCTCAGTGAGGGGATTTATGAGGTGCCTGGGCTTGGGGAACGCTATGCTAGGAGGAAAGTGGTCTGTGACTGAAGGGGTATTTTGAGGGACCTGGGTGTGGGGGAAGTGGTCTGTGACTGAAGGGGTATTTTGAGGGACCTGGGTGTGGGGGGCACTGCTGGGGGAGAAATCTCAGTGACCGAAGAGTTGTGAGGGGGCCTGGGCTTGGGGGGCACTGCTGGGGGGAGAGTAGTTTGTGACTGAGGGGGGCAGTTTGCAAGGGGCCTGTTCATGGGGGGGTGTGGTACCACGGAGAGAACAGTCTAAGGGGGGGGTTGCAATGAGTGGGAAGGACAGAGGAAGTACAGCTTGTTGGTCCACACAGAGAAATCCAAATAGTTTTGTTTTTCTATTGTTTAACTACTGATGGCCAGAATGGGACATGACTGGACATTAAGCCCTGCTCTGTGTGGAGGAAGGGCCCCTGAGCGAGAGGGTGGAGGTGCCACGATGGCCCGCCCATGTGGACAGGAGGGTCCTGGAATCTGTTTTTCAGAATCGCTTTTCACTTAGCTCAAGACCCCGCTCTGGCGCCCACCCCTCGGGCTTGGGCATCCTGTGACCTGCCCCATCCTTCCCTTGGGCACATGTATTCTCCCACTTTGATGCTCACATGTCCTGTGTCTTTGTCCGAGCCCTGTGGTGCCCATGCTCTGAGCCTCACGTGCTCTCCCACGCCCACCCCCACCCTGCACAGCCCATCAAGGTGAAGTGACCAGACGTGCTTTCCCCTGTGCTGGGGACAGCTGTCCTGACAGACGGTATATGCTCTCTTTGACCTGGGGGTTCCTGTCCCTGGGCTCCATGCAAGATGAAGTGCACCGTCCTTGTCCCCAAGGTGCTGTTGCCTCTCTTCCTGTCACCCTTTGACCTTGTGCATCCTGAGGACTCATGGGCACTCAGACTTGGTGAGGACGTGGCAGGAGCTCACTGGGGCCCCGCCCACCTCTCCCTCTCCTGCAGCTGCCCTGGGTACATTTGGGCTTGGCACGTCACGTGTGTCCCAGGACCTGAGAAGCTCAGCCCCACTCTCGGTCTGGCAGCTCCTTCTCGTCCTTCAGCCCTGGCTTCGCTGTTCCCTCTATACAGAGGGTTCCTTGACCTCTGGCTCCCAGCCTGTGCACACGCCGTGCCCTGCCACCTGTGCAGACACTAGTGCATAGACCAGGTGCATGCTTTGTTGTTGCCGATTTTGAAGTGAAGTGTCAGTAGGGCCAGCGCGGGGGATGATTACTAAACGCCTGCCATGTGCCTTGCCAGGGAGTTCAACGGCTCAGCCTCTATGACAGCAACTCCTCGTGAGAAAGATGGGCAGTCTCCTGTGCTGGGTGATTTACAGCCTCGGAGACTCAGCCATGAGTCTGTCTGACTCGACGGCATTGAGATGATGCTGTGTGCCCTGCATCCGTCACTGGCTTTCCAGGCTCTTCATAGTTTCATAGTCGACTTGACGGCATCTAACAACTCCTCCTCCCGCTGGGCTTCCAGGCTTGCCCCTCCAGGCGAGGGCACCGACCGAGCAGATCAGAACCACAGCTGACGTTCCTCCTCCAAAACAGCAGAACCCCAAAGAGCACCTCTGGGCATTTCGGGGAGCCATCAGTAGTAGCAGTGGTGTGTGGGTGCTCAGAGTCCTGTGCCTTTTGAGTGCTCACCTCACTCTGGCACCTAGGAGCACCACTTCCAACATTATTTCCTCAGACAGCAGACGCTGCTTCCCGTCAGGGGGACCAGGGACAAGTGTCGGCTCCTTCTCCCTCAGCTCTCAGCATTGAGTGTGGGAACCAGCCAAGCAGCCCTGGCATTGCTCCTGGTGGTGGCAGCAGGTGGCCGGTGGGCACTGTGCCCCCCACCTGGTCTCTTTGTTCAGCTCGTCTGGCTGACCTTCCCCCCACCCCACTGGCAAAGGTCCTAGAAGGAAGTTGGGTGCCCCCAGCAGCACATCTCCTAGCAACACCCTTATCCCCTCTGCCTCTCCTCTCGGAGTTTACAGACTGCTCTGCAGCTGCTAACAGGTCCTGGCCACTCCGGTGCTCCCAGCTTTGGGGTCCTGGCTCAGCCTGTCTTGCCCTTTCGTCCCCCTCCACTCAGTGTCTCAGTCCCTTGCCTTCTCTTCTTTTCTCTGGCAGTTCCATGCAGCTGGCTGCCCTGGGAGTGTTCCCCGCACGCTGGACATGATGGGCTGAGTCCGGGATGAGAGAGCATGCGGGCCTGAGAGCGGGGCAGGGGCTAGGGCGGGGTCCTGCACTAAAGGGAGGAGGGCGACTTAGAGCTCGATTTCTTTTGAACAAGTCTGATGGTTTTAATGCTAAACTAAACTTTCATTTTTGTTAAAATAATTTGTGCAGCATGGTTGGTTAAACACAGAATGACCCTTGTGCATCCATTTTAAAATTCAATTATTTAAGCTTTTCTTCCCCATCTGGCTTTACAGAAAAAAAAAATTCTTTTAGGTAATTCCTAATACTGTTGTTTCTGAATTTTTGCACTGTACATAGTGTTAATGAGGACTCCTACCGTAGACAGTTTTGATTTGGGCTGTATTGATGCATCTCTTTTATGTCTGTTTGGTGTATAGTGTCCAAGAGTATAATACACGTCCTCATGCACATCTGTGGCCTGGGTGCCCAGGTGTATGGGTGCCGAGGTGCCAGATCCTCATCTTAACTCAGATTCCCGCTTCTGCCCAGATGTCGTGTGTAGCTTGGAAGTCACCTTGTCTGTGGCGATGAAGACCCAGGTCCACACTCCCAGCCCTGCTTCCCTGGCTTTTGAGACTCGATGGGTCCAATCTCCATGTTCTGTGTGGTCTACAGGACCTTGATGGGAAGCTGTGTACTAAGGCACCCCAGCCCTGGCTCAGTGACCTGGCCTGTATCGTCCCCTCCTGGCCAGGTTCTCAGGGATAACCGCGGGTTCGCAGTGCTCTGCACCTCAGACACAGGTGCTTGCACAATGCCCCCAAACACATGATGTCCTGTTTCTTAGACAGTATAGTGAGTATTAAGTGACGCACACCTGCATTTTACACCCCACACCACATATACACATCCGTGCACAGCTAGAGAGCTCTGGTGTTGCTACGAGAGGTGGCAGCAGATGGCTCGGGGCTGCCCACTGGTTTTCTTGTCCTTATCTGTTCATGTGATTGTGCCACAGATTCCCCCAAGTCTTTATTCAGTGTTTGCATAACTCTCTCTCCTAGATGCTGTTCAAAGCTAAGCCTCAGTGTCCCGAGATCACTTTTCCTTGTTTTGAACAACTTTTTGTTTTTTGCTGTAGTTTTGTGCTGTCTCCTTGGTTTGCCCAGTTTTGTTTGTGCTTCTCATTGGATTAAGGACCTCCGGTGGTGCAGTCGATAGGAAGTTGCTTCTACCCAAAGGCCATGCCTTGCCTGCAGTTTGAATCCCCCAGAATCTCTGAGATGGGCAGTCCCCTCCCACAGTTTAAGAAGCCCCATGGAGGACCGCTGTGAGTTAGAACTGAGTTGATGCTACTGAGTTTGGGTTTTATCATTCGTTTGGAAGGAGCTTTGTTGGCACAATAGTTAAACACTTGGCTGCTAACCAAAAGGTCAGTGGATTAAATCCTTGGTGGTTCAGATGCACTGAAAAAGGCCTGGTGCTCTGCTTCTATAAAGACTGCAGCCTAGAAAATCCCGGGAGGCAGTGTTGCTCTGTGATGTGGGGTCGATAAGAGTCGGCATCATCTAATGACAACATCATTGATTTTAGTTACTTTAATTGAATTAAATATACTCTCAGTACTGGGACGCTCCAGCGGCATAGTCTTGTAGGAAATGGCACTGTTAACTCGAAGGCAGTGCCTCGCGGTTCGAATCCAGCAGCACGCTGGCACAGGAGAAAGACGGGCAGTCTCCTTCCCTGCTTTTCAAAGCGTCCAAGAACCGAGAACCCGCTGGAGGCTCAGCTGTGAGTGGCTCTGACTCGTTAGGGCTGGTCGAGTCCTGACTGACAGACTTGGGTTTCCTCTCCTCCCCGACGTCCTTCCTGGAGCCCCTCACATCTCTCCAGTCAAGGCTGGCCCCTCTCAGGACCTTTGTCTGCTCAGCTCTTGCCTGGTTCTCTCACTCACCGTCGTCCTGGGAATTCTCTTGGCCTCTCATGTGTTGAATTACGGCCTCCTAGATGTCTTCCCCGCTTTATGTTTTCTCTCTTTTTGGTTGAAACATATCATAGGAATGTCCTGAGAAAATAGATGGCTTGAAAATGTGTGTATGGCACAAAATTTTTTTTGCTCTTAATGTTGTTGTCATTGATATGAGGACAAACGTAACAAACAACGTACCCACCGCTGTCGGTCAGTTCCGACTCCTGGCAATACTCCATCAGATTTTGGAGGTCAGAAGTCTCAGTGGAAACCATCAACCTGATCTTTTTCTCCTGTGGAGTGGCCAGTGAGTTTGAACTGCTGACTTTCCAGTTAGCAGCCCCCAAACTTAACGTCTTGTGCCACCAAGGCTCCAGTATGTATCAGTTCCACATGCTCCAGCTCACGAGTTTCTACATGGGTAATTCAGTGACGTTGACTGTTCTCTGAGGAGTGCAATCATTCTACCCCCCTTTCCCAACTTGTTTCTCCCTTTTAACATCAGCTCACTGCTCCCCTAAGATTCCTGTCTTATTTTAAAGTTGCTGTTATCGACCTGACCCCATATGCTGATAGGTGCCATCGAGTGTGACTCAGAGTGACCCTGTGAACAACAGATCTGAGCCCTGCCCTAAGCTGCACCATCCTCATCATCTCTGACACACATGGGTCCACTGCTGCAGTCACTGGGTCAGTCCAGTCTCTTTGAGGGTCTTCCTCTCCTTCGCTGGCCCTCCACCTTTCCAAGGATTAGCCTCTTCTGTTAACATGTCCACAGCACATGGGATGAAGCTTTGCCAACCTTACCTCCAAGGCTCGCTCTGGCTGCACTTTCTCTAAAACCTATCTGTTGTTTTGGCGGTCCGTGGATATTCAGTGCTCTTCCCTAACACCACAGCTCAAAGGCATCACTTCTGTCATCCTTAGTCACTGTCCGGCTTTCAGACTCTTTATAGATGGATCTTAAAAGAGCACAATACTCATGGTAGATGTTCTTTACTAGTTAAACTATTGTTTGTTTTTAAAGACCTACTTCCCTGGTGGCCTGGTGGTAAGAAGCTGCACTATAATCCCAAAGAAGGCACACGGTTCAAATCCACCAACTGCTCCATCAAAGAAGGGTGAAAAGTCTCCTCTCTTACTGTTCACTCACTCCCTCTTAAAACCTGCTGGAGGATCAGCTTTGGGTCGGTTCTGACTGGACAGCACACAACAACAGAGCGTGTCTTTGTTTAAAATGTAAAATATTTTCAGCGAGCTCTGGTGGCCTAGTGGCAAGAAGCTGCACTGCAGTCCCAGAGGAGAGCGGTTCGAATCCACCAGATCCTCTGCTGGAAGAGGAGGGACAATCTCCTCCTGTACCAGTCAGATCTGATTTGACGATACACACACAAAGAAATAATAAAAAGATCTAAAGATTTTTCTCAGGAATGTGCATAGTTTTGGAGGTTCATCCAGCCTTCATGTTGAAAATGTGTTTGATTGATAGGTGTTTGTCTGAGAATACAGTTGCCAGTTCCTCTCCCTGACTTTTGAAGGCATGCTGTCACTGTCTGCTTTCAGACATAGTGCTTGTGTATCTGAGCTGCTTTTTTCCTCCTGCCTTTAGGATCTGATCTTCATCAGCCCCAGTGTGTCCTGGAACCTCTTATGGTCTTGGAAATACCCCTGCATGCATCTCTGACTATTTCTTCCCTTCTTCTTCCCTGCATCCCACCTTCCCCTGTAATTCTTCATGAGCTGCAGCTCGAGGTGTTGCTGCTGTGTGCCAGTGAGTTGGAGCCAACCCAGAGCTGACCGTCGGCGGGTTTTCAGAGGCAGCAAATCGCACGGGAGAAGACTTCCCGTCCTTCTCCCGTGGAGCATCTGGCAGATTGAACAGTGTGCCTTTGGGATTGCAGCGTAGCATCTTGCCATGTCTAGTCTCCCGAGCACTGAATAAAAACACCCGGACTGTAGGACACAGCTTCAGATGGAGCCTAGAATTTTCTTTACCATTTTTTCCAGCTATATTCCCCCCCCTCCCCCAGTTTGTTGCTTTTAAAATCTTTACCTTTGAGCTTTTCTAGAGAATGTTTCATTTCTTTTGTTTTAACTGTATGTCAGGAGCCTTTGCGTGTTCATTTTTTATGATCTCTTTTCCTTGGTCCTGGAACAATACCAAGAATATCTCTTCTTCTCTCCCGGGAGATATTAATGACAGTTTTCTTCTGTTTCCTGCGTTATCTTTATCTCCTCTGAATTCCTTTCGTTTGTTTATGTGTTTTGATCTTTGACCTTTGCCTTGGGAGCTCTCCTCAAATGTCTGCTTGTCCTTGGCTGGTCTTTGTAGGTAAGGATGGAGCTTTGACTTGCCGGCGTCCGGTTGTGTGATAGAACACAGGCATTTCCTCTGACGTTTTCATGTGGCGCTGGGGGGCAGGCAGGCACCAAGTAACGGCTTTCTGATTCTGAGCCTGCTTCCCTAGGGGACAATTTTCTCATCTGCCAGGAGTTAAAAACTGGGCATCTTAAGGGTACAGAATGGGGAAGGTGCCTGTCAGTTTTCCTGTGTGGCCTTAATGTCTGTGTTTCTCACAGCCTCCTCATTGCTGCCCTCACCTGGGCCAGGTTCTCAGAGGACCGAGCTGCTTTAGCCTCTTTTAGAAGTGATGATTAAGTGTGCCAGTGTTGAGACTCTCCCGTTTTCACCTGCACCCATAGCCATCGGAGCAGTTGGCGCATCCACTAGTCAGAGTTCCTGAGGTTCCAGCTGTTCCCTGCCCACCCCGTCAGTGACCAGTGTCTTCCAGGCTTGCTTTGGTTGGCATCTCCTGCCAGTCATCTCCTTTGCCATCTTTGGTCCTTGATCGTTTGCACCTTTCTCTCCCTTCCCTGTCCTTTTAGTGACATTTAAGGAGGGAGCAGGAAGATGACCGTGGGTTCTGAGTACGGACAGGGGGACGTGGCTGTGGTGTTAGTATCTTGCCATTGGTGGAGAGGCCGATTCTCTAAGGAGTCAGTTACCTGCCAGGTCCCACCGGGCAGTAATTCTCAACCACCACAAGGCATTCAGGGTGGAGACTGAGAGGGGGCTCATCAGGGCTTCAGGTGCACATCAAGTTCCCTGTGGCTAGTGTTGAGGCGTTAGCACGCGCAGGTGACCCTTAGGCAGCACTGGGAGCTGATGTTCAGTAAGGTCTAGAGATGAGGGGATGGTCACACTGTACTCCAGTGGGTGTGGAGGGGCCTGACACTCTAAGGAGACCTGGTGACCACGGCAGCTGAGTGGTCACTGCCTCTTCGAGATGGCGCAGTGTAATTTTACCCATCACCATGAGCTTGTGCTCCCCTCCCAGTTACCTGTGTAGTTTCATCAGTTAACAAGTAGAAAAGAAAGAAAAAAAGGTGAAGGAAGCTGCGACTGGCCAGGGATTTCTTACAGAGTAAGGGTAGAGGTTGGGCTTACACGGGCCTGAGTCTTGGGAGCTACTCCATGCCAGCACGGCTAGTAGGTAGGACAAGTTCCTCCCCTCTAGAAGCACGTTCCCTTGCCCGGGAAACAGCTTTGACACCCGTGAAAGTGACCGAGAATGAGCTGCGGACTGTGGACAGACCTGGCTCTTGGAATCTGATCAAGCATCGTCCCATAGACACAGTCAAGGCTCTGGCCATGACCACAGAATATCTTGCTGGCTGGTAGAAGACCTCATCGGCTGGTAGAGGCTTTGCTGGCTGCTGGAAGACCTCGCTGGCTCTTAGTGGCAGAGCCAAGAATGCGTGGTGTTCAGTCGATCAGAGGCAAGAATGGTGGAAAAATCCAGTTGAAGAGGTAGAGCATTCAGGGTGGCAAGAAGCCATAACAGGCGTGGTCAGTAAAGACAGAAGTGCAGCGGACAAGGGGAGTGAACTGCCCGCCAGACAGTCCCAGGCCCTGGGTCACCGGTCCCTCCCCACCACAGTGTAGCCCTTGTACGTCATTGTCCTGACCACCAGTCCTGAGAAAGAGGGAAGGAATGTTCTGGGGCCTCTTTGCTGAACAGAGAAGGCTTCCTTCCAGGGGGCCAGAGTTAACGGTTCTCCAGGCTCTGGGACTTCAGATAAGTGTGTTTATGAGAAATAAAAAGCTGGGCTAGGAGGCCAACTTTAGGTGCTGGACAGGAGAGTGAGCTTCGAGGGGGCTGATAGAACTAGTGCCCGGAGCATAGTAGGGCCCACTGAGTGAAGGTGTACATGTGTCGGTGTCCCCCTGCACCCGGGAGCTTAGGACGGCCCCAGAGCTCAGAAGGACCCAAGAGCTGTGGCAGAGATAATGGGAAGGCACTTTTTAGCACATCTTCTTTGAGACCCTGCAATTAACCCAAGGCCAGCGGTTCAGTTATCGGTTCTGGAAGGATGCTGGACAGAGGCCGGGTCAGGGGAGAGCCATCTCTTAGTCTACAGCTTCCTGTTCTGATTAGAGGAGCTGCCAGTGAGGAGAGAAAGCCTTGGATCTCAGGGTGGGAAGGGACGTGTGAAGTCACGTGCTGCCTGGAACCCCAGCCGCTGCTTCCTCACTGCCATCGCCTGGGAGCTCACTAACTTACAAGCCAGTCGTTCACCTCTTGTGTCCTCCTGGGACCTTACCCTGACTGTGGTCCCTGCCTGATCCTGTAGACAGATGACCTGTCCTCTGCAGAGAGGGACCTGACACCTTCCCTCCTGATGGGGTTCACGGCCTCTGGATCACTTAGGATGTGGAGTCTGTAGTGGAACAGAACGTCCCGGGGGCCTGGCTCTAGGGCAGAAGAGAGAGAGACTGTCCCTCTCCAGAGACTGGAGGCCCGGTCTGCTGTCCCCCTGGGTACGTAGTTGGGGCCATTTTGGGGACATAGAGTAATTTTGTGTCTCTGGGGATCCCTAGGGAAGCAGAGCAAGTGCTGTAGGTGATGGTGAGGTGACAGGTCCCCGACACGGTCCCCCATCTCGGCTTTCCTGCTCTGCACAGGTTCTCGTGCTCACATCTGGGGGTGTGTGCAGGCTTCTGCTGGCGACGTTGTTCCTGAGATGGGAGGGCAGCGTCATGTGTGGCTCCATCATTTCCTCAGAGGCAGAGCCGTTTGTCCCTACGGCTAGGGAACCCTGGTCTGGGCGGTTGAGTCATGATCCAAGCCCGCCCGTCCTCCCCTCTCTTAGACTGCATTTATTGCCAGATCATTCTATAAAGGAAGCCGTCAGCAAATTGGTATTTCACAGACTGGCTGGCCCCAGAACAGCTTAAAAGGTCAAGAATTTTGTGTGGAGAGAGGCTGATGGAAGTGAAAGGTTCTGGCCAGTCGAGGCCCCTGTCAGTGTGGGTGGGTGTGGGGTTCAGGAGTGGGTTGCTGACGTGTGCGACACAGCACAGGAAAGGAGCGCGGAGGGTGCAGGCTGGGGGCCTTGTCTGGAGGGCAGCGGTGAGCCTGGGGCCCCGTGGTTTCTCTCTGAAAATGTGCAGCTGTGAGAGGGCAACCTCTTTCAGTGGCTGGAGGGTGTGCAGCCGCACCCACGCGGCCCCCGTCTGCACTCACTTCATCCCAACAGCGTACCCCGAGTGCAAGTCTGCACGTTCTCGGCCCACACCTGTCCGTTCACCCCTGCATGTGGACCAGCTGTGCCTCAGCGTCAGAACTGTGGATGGTTGCAGGAGCAGGACTCAGTTCTTGCTGTAAGGAGCTAGAGGAACGCGAGGTAGCTTGCTCCACACTGCGCACCGTGAGCCCAGCTCACTGTGTGTTTCCACACACCTCCGTTCTCCCAGCAACCCCTCAGGAGGGAGCTGTCATTACACCCAGCTTGTAGATGAGGAATTGAGCACAGAGTGCTTCCGACTGCCGTTCAAAGCCACACAGCCTCTAGTGTGGAGCTGTGATTCGTACCCATGGCTCCAGGGTGCATCGCCCCTTACCCCCACCCCATGGAAAATCAGACAGTTGGACAGAGGGATGGGGAGCGTGGGAAATAGAGCATGATGGCAGGACACCAAGGGGGTGGGGACATCTCAGCTGGCTTGGACTCTGGGAATTAGCCAGGCCGTTCCCAGTGCAAGGATCAGAATGTGCCACTGTGGGGAGGCATGAGAGGTCATGGCACAGTCTAGAAAATTCTGAGGTGGTTTTAAGTATATTCCACTAGCTGGGGTTGCAGTAAGTTGGAATCACTTAGCAGCAGCAGGTTTTTAAGACTAAGTAATTATCCCAAAGCTTAACATATAGGAGGCCTGGCAGTGCAGTGGTTAAGCACTTGGGGGTAACAGGTCAGTGCTTTGAAAAACCCACAACCCTGGGGTGGACCTGTGTGACCGTCTGCTTCTGCCTTGGAAACGTTATAGAGCAGCTCTGCTCTGTCCTGTGACCTCGCGATGAGTTGGAATTCACGTCACGGTAATGGGTTGGTTTCTAGCAGTGTCTGACGGCCACTTGTTTTGTTCTTGGACATTATAGGTCAGGAGTTTGGACAGGGTACAATGGGGAAGGCTTGTCTCTGCTCCAGCATGTCTGGGCCTCAGCTGGAGAACCCAGGGCTGAGGACAGGAAACATATGAAGGCTCATCACCTGCCGTGCCACCCGTGGGTGCTGGCTGGCGGCCTCAGTTCCTCTCCCCGTGGACTAGCTTGGGCTTCCTCATGGCATGTTTGCTGTGTGGAAGGGGGAGCATCCCAGGAGATCAGGACCAAAAGAAGGGCAGAAGGTATGGCCTCTTTTAACCTTAAACTCACATAGGAAGGATTACTTGACAGTTGTCACAGGCCTTCTCAGATACAGGAAACAAGGCTCCACTTCTCACTGTGGGATTGTCAGCACCATAAGAAGAAAATATGGAATGAGGTCTTTACAGATATGGCTGCCTTTGGGAAATACCATCTGCTGACAGTGTAACTGCATCTGGCTTGTCTGTTCTGCTTGCCCTTCTGCCTGCTGTTGGTTTGATTCCAGCCTACAGGGACCCTCTGGTAGAGCTGCCTTGTGGAATCTTTGTGATTATTAATGGAAGGGGATCAGCAGGTCTTTCCTGACACAGGGCTGTTGGGTGGGTTCAAACTGCCAACCTGGAGGTTAGCAGTCAAGTGCAAATCATTTGTGCCTCCCGGGGATCTGTTGCCTGTGTGTAGTTTTGGACACAGGTCATTAGTGGGCTGTGACACCCGCGACCACCCAGGAGATGCCCCAAAGTTCTAGAGTCACCTGGAGTCAGTGCGGATTCTTGGCATCACCAGACACATCCTTGAGCTGCTTCTGTGTCAGGCAGGGGGCACACACAGGCTCCTGTCCCCCAGGGGGTGCATGGCACCCCAAGTGCAGCCACAGTACCCCTCCGGTCCTGCCCTTGACCTGCCGCACGCCTTCCCCACTTCCTTAGCACCAGTCCCAGCCACCCTCTGAGGCAGAAGTTCTTGTTACCTCATTTGACAGATGAGGAAACTGAGGCTCCACTGGCCAGTGGCAGCGAGCCCCTGCTCCATGTCTGTTTGGTAAGTACAGTGGATGGTGGTTTTGCGGGGTGCTACCTGGGGCCCTCCCTCCCTGGGCAGGAGCTGTGAGCCCTAATAAAAGAGCTCCTGTGAGTGGTGGGAAACACCCCACATGGACCCTTCTGTACTGCTAATGGTCAGCTAGCTGTGCAGGACAGTGCATTCCCAGCATGTTAACGTGCTTGGGGTCAAGACAGTTACCTTGTGCTAGGTGTCTGCTGTGGCCATCTTGGTGCCCACATTCTGGGGACAAAGAGTGAGGAAGTGACCCTGTGTCACAGGTCACAGGGGGGAGAGGCTAGTGGTCAGTGATCATCCTACTGCAGGAGTGAGTGGCTGGGAGAAATGGCAGGTAGAGGCTCTGTGGATGCCTCGTGGTGCGGTGGGTAAAGTGCTGAGCAACCAGAAGGTCATGGTTTGTACCCACCAAACACTCTGGCTTCTTCTGAGGATTAAACCCAAACTCTTTG
The DNA here is from genome assembly GCF_000299155.1 of Elephantulus edwardii. Classification (NCBI taxonomy): domain Eukaryota; kingdom Metazoa; phylum Chordata; class Mammalia; order Macroscelidea; family Macroscelididae; genus Elephantulus; species Elephantulus edwardii. Next base: position 8,196,178 of record NW_006399836.1, read on the forward strand.
CTGCCCGGTCAGTTCTGACTCCTAGTGGCCTTCCTCAGGTCTCCAAGGCTGCAGACCTTTATGAAGAGGTTGCCTGTTGCTTTCCTACAGAGCAACCAGTGGATTTGAACCGACGCCCTTTTGTTTAGCAGCCCAGCACATTACAAAGTCTGCCACAGGGCTCCTTCTGTAAGGATTCCAGGTTTGGAGACCCCATGGGGCAGCCCTGCCCTGTCCTGTGGGGCCCTTATGAGTTGGAATTGACTTCAGTGACCGGGGGCTTCAGAGTGGGCAGTTTGCAGGGATCTCGAGGGATCAGCAAGTGAAGAAGCATGGAAGGGTCAGTCCTGGGAGCAGGATCGGAAACAGCTGTGTTTCATGTTATTAGGATAATAAAGTATAATCGAGGCTGGGACCTCCTGAGCCCGGGGAGCAGCTGGGGCCTCAGTGCAGGGA
>NW_006399836.1:8196996-8221620 GCF_000299155.1 Elephantulus edwardii
GGGCCTCAGTGCAGGGAGGAAGGCACATGAGAAAGCCTCCTGTGACTTACTAAAAAGCAACTCAAACTATTGCCATCAAATCGGAACTGACCCATAAGCTCCATACCCGCAGGCTGGGAATCACATGAGAGAAGAGTGCCTGTCTCTTACAGAGCACCTAGTGGATTTGAACTGCCTGCCTTTGGGTTGGCAGTACAACTCCTTACCCACTAGATCCCCAGCATTCCTTGGAAACTCTGTGGAACAATTCCACTCTGTCCACCGTGAATCAGTCAACTTGATAGTAAGGGAAAGAGAACACTGATGGCTTAGTGGTAAGGAGCTGCACTGCTGACCCAAAAGTACACGGTTCAAATCCACCAGCTGCTCTGTGGGAGAAAGATGAGCAGTCTCCTCCTGTACAATTTACTGCTTCTGAAAACCCGCTGGAATGTCAGCTGTGGGTCGGTTCCAACTTGACAGCACACAACAACAACAGCATAGCACATAAGTAGAAAAGGTGCCTCCAATGCATATGTAGATTGCAGTTGGTAATGGTAAAGCCAGGACCCAGATAACCACCACAGAATGCTACCCACTGCCCCCTCCCGGGAGGCCCCGCAGGACCATACATTCCACTTCCCACTGTTCGAATCCACCAGCTGCTCTGCGGGAGGACGGGCAGTCTGCTCCTGTGGGATTTACTGCCTCTGAAAACCTGCCGGAGGGTCAGCTGTGGGTTGGTTTCTTCCTGACAGCACACAACATCAAACCAGCATGTGGATGCGGTGTCCCTGATAATGAAATTTACTCAGTATCACTTAGCTTTGCTAACTTGCAAACAGAGTGTCAGTGGGCAGCTGCGGCTACTTCTTTGCAACAGTCCGTCCTCTCTGGTCACGCGTGGCTAGGTCGTGTCACTTGCACTGTCCTTTGGAAGCCCACCACTGGTTGTCACCATCTGCTCACCTGAGCGATTTCCTCTGGGTGTCCCCTTCACAGCTCTGGTCATCTATAACTTCCTGAGCCTATGCTATGAATATCTCGGAGGAGAGAGTTCCATCATGTCCGAGATCCGAGGGAAGCCCATTGAGTGAGTACAATGTCTCCCCGGAAACACGCACTCCACCCGGTGTCCTGGGCCTCACATTCTTTGTGCCGTCCTGGCGTCTGCTGCAGTCACAGACCACTTCTTGTTATGCCCTTGACCTGCTGTAACCTTCCCCATTTCCCGAGCAAGGCCGTTCATTCCGACCCTGGGCAGGGCCTTGCCGCCTCTTCCTCTTGGTCTCCTTCATATTGGCCTTAGTCCTCCCTGCCTCGGTCCGTTTCTCCCTCCTGCAGTTTTCACGTCCAGCCTCTTCTGAGCTGGTCCCTCCAGGGCCAGTGTAGCCCCGTGTCCCTCTAGTGGAAACATCGGCTAGGGCTCACCCTGGGGGTGGCAGTGGGCGCACAGCTGTCCCTGATGTGTTCCCATGCCCCTGCCTGGCTCTGGGGGAGTTTAGCCCTTTCCTGACCCCACCTTGCGTGAGTCCCAGTTCTCTGCTCACAGCCCCGTTTCTGCCCCATCTCTTCTAGGTCCAGCTGTATGTACGGTACTTGCTGCCTCTGGGGAAAGACTTACTCCATCGGATTCCTGCGGTTCTGCAAACAGGTGTGCACTTCCGGTCTGCTGAGTAGAGCAGCTGGGGTCCAGGGACGGGGGTCTGTCTCCACGAGCCGCAGCTGGGGGGTTGTGCTGCCTCTGGCCGGTGGATTTAGCAATGGGGACACATGGAGCTGGGAGGACCCACTGCAGAACTGCCCCAGGCCCCTCCTGTGGAGTTCCTGCTTAGTGCAAGGCCCCCCAGCCCTGCACCACTCCCCAGGCTGTTAGGATTTGCCAGCATTTGTACTCAGGGGCGGCCGTGGGGTCTTGTGAGGTTTTGGGCAGGATTAACTGGTCCAGACTCTGAGTTGATCCCTGAACCACAGTGTGTAAGTAAAACAGAGGAAGTGCGTGGGGATTCTAGAACCTCGATTTGAAAACTTCACATCAACTGTGGCTTGAGGGAAAGGAGGCCTTGTGTTTTAAAGGCTGCTGACAGAACAGGCCTGTGCAGGTGCTCTGGTCTCTCCGCCTGGACCGACAGTCCAGCAGCTCCCAGCTCCCTCTGCTGCCGCCCCTTCTGGTCTGGAGTTTCCCAGGTGGAGGCCTGTGGTGCTGCCAGGGAGTGATGGGCCTGGGTGTCTGACCTGCTGAACTTGATTTCTGGCTTCTCTTCTGTGTGTCCTTGGATATGTTACTTGACCTCCCTGTGTCAGTTATCTAGTGCTGTGACAGAGGTGTCACAGTGACAATGTTAGTCATCGGAAATGCATTCTGTCAGTTAGGAAGCCCGAAGTCTGCACTGAGAGCACCAGCTCGGGGGAGGGAGGTTTGTTCTCTGTCAGCTCTCGAGGAAGGTCCAGTCCCATCAGCTTCTGTGGCCCAGCATTCCTTCATGACTCTGAGGCTCCATCCTCCCCTGGGTCTCAGGAGCTTCTCAGCTCAGGGACTCCGGATGATGCTCCACCCCAGCCCTTAGTGCTCGGGGTTAGGACCCTATCCGTCGGCTCACTTCTCCTCTCACCTAGAAGATAAAAGGGTGATGCAGGCCAGACCCCAGGAAGCTCCCCTGACAGCACCTCAGGGCTGTGGCCTGCTTCTGCCTCAGTTAACACATTAAAAAGGCCTTGAGCCAGTGCCGACTCAGTGACCTGACCTCCCTGTGTTTCCAAGGCTGTAAATCTTCATGGGAGGAGACGTTTTTCTCCTTCAGAGCAGCTGGGGGATTCAAACTGCTGACCTTCTGGTTAGCAGCCCAGCAGGGCTCCTTCGTTAAACCTTGAGGTCAGGATGGACAGCACATCACAGATGGAGGATAAACACATCAGATCACATTGTGGGCGGACTGCCGTGTGCTGTCGTTATGTAACTGCCAAGCCACCGAGAGTCCTGGCCTAGCCAAGTGGGCATGCATTTTGAGAGGACACAGTTTAGCCCCTGAAACCTCAGTTTCTTCTTCAGTACAATGGGTCTAATGATGCTTGTCTCGTAGGACGGTTGTAAGGTTTGGTGATGTAATGCGTGGGAAGCCTTTAAACCGTGGCTCAGGCTGCATGTGGTTCAGAAAAGCAGGGGCTGAGGGTGTCACATCTAACCTGCCTGACCTTGGTCCCCACAGGGCCTCTGGCACCCCTCCAGCATCGCCTGTAGTCATGAGGATTGGGCTTGGCCTTTCTGCCGTCTCTTGGGGCTGGGCGCTCCTGGAGGGTTGGCTTGTCCCTACCTGGCCTATATCCTGCTCCCATCTCTGCTCCCCTGGGCGATTGCTGTCCACATCTCACCTCTGGAACTGCAGGGAAAGAGTTAAAGCTGTCCAGCGCCCAGGGTGGGGCGCGTGGGCCATTGTTTACGGAGATGGGGCCCAGTTCCCGCCCAGCTGTGACTCACTGCCTTGTTTGGTGATTATATTGTGCACCAAGTTTTGATCTCATGCTCACTAGCTCATGTCCTTGTGTAAATGATTCCCCAGCCCTGTGGGCTCAGGTGTTCTACTGTTGTACTTGGAGGTGGCAGGGAACAAAGAAGCCATTGCATCCCTTTCCTGGTGACACAGTAAGAGAGAACTCTGCTCCCCATAGCCTGGCCCCAGGGGCATAGAAACAGACCCTAGAAACCACGGCTGGCACCTGCCTCTCCTGGGGAGCCCATTAAATGTCAGTTCCCAGCTCAGCCAGCCCCACCCCGCAGCCCCAGTCCCAGTGGACTTCAGACCCAACACAAGACAGCAGGTGCAGGCTCCGGATCTGCCGACTGGGATGCCAGGCTGCCTCTGCTGCTTTTACTTTACTGCCTCAGTTTTCCTGTCAGTACTATGGAGCTGGTAACTAAAGTCACCAGCTGGTTGTGAGTGACCCGTGAGCCAGCCTAGGCAAGCCCCCCAGCCTCCTGCCATCAGCACAGGCTCACAGAAGGCAGCTGCTGCCTGCGTCCTGGTCCCAGGAAAGTGAGCGAGTCCAAGACTGTTGATTTCCACCCTCTCCCTTTTCCTCAGGAGCCCCAGTGGGGCAGTGGCTCTGTGCTCGACTGCCAGCCAAGAGCTCACTGGTTTCTGAAGGGACCAAGATGGGACAGTCTTCTCCCGTAAAGGTCACAGCCTTGGAAGCAAGTCAGTTCTGCTCTGTCCCGTAGGGCGTGAGTTGGCACTGGCTTGATGACAGGGAATTTGGTTTTTTCCTTTCCCTGAAGAGCATGGGACCCACTTACCTGAGAGGGGTGATGGCCCAGGCTCATTTGGTCGTGTCTGGCAGTGGTACCCTCCCAGCCCCATCACACCTTCTCCCTGTGTCCCCCACAGTACAGCCTGCTGCTGCAGATCCCAATTCAGGACAGAAACTCTGGAGTCCAGCAGGCTGCTTTCTCTGCCTCAGGGTGTCCGTCGAGTGCCCAGCAGCACCAGCCTGGCTTTAACAGGCATACCCTGCCGTGCTGTGAGCTTTGCAGATACTGTGGTTGTTTTACAGACGGGAAGTTTGCGGCGGCCCTGCTTTGCATACGTCTGCAAGCTTCATTTCTCCTGTGTCCTGTCTGCTCACTTGGCTTCTCTGTGCCCCGTCTTGGTGGTTCTCACTTTCTCAGTGTTGATGTGCCTATTATATGCCAGGGGGATCCAGTGTGACTTTGTGTGTTTCACTGCTGTGCTCACTTTATTTCAAGGGTCCAGAACCAAGCCCGTAGCATCCCCAGGACGTGCCTGAATTTTCTCGAAAGAATGGGATTCTTATGATTGTGGGGGCCTCAGGGAGTCCTTCGTTTACTAGGGCCACTGTAGGGTTTTGTGAAAACTGGGCTCAGTGGCTGAGCAAGCTTGTGGGGGTCTTTGTGGCCTGGGCAAAGGTGAGAGGCCCCCACGAAGACGCAGAGCTTGCCCGGCCATCTCACCGGTGAGGTCAGGAGACACTCAGTCCTGCAGCCAGGTCTCCACGAGCCTGGAATTGGAACCACTGTCTCACTGCCTCCTCTCCCCGTGCCCTGCTCATGAGGGGCATACCCAGCCCAGCGGGACCCCAGAGCACAGCGGTGGGGAGGAAGGGGAGAGGCTGAGGCTGTCCCCCGCCCGGCCCCATCTGTGCCCCATGACTAGTTCTTGAGGCAGGGTCCTGACGGTGCCCCATGTATGCACTGGCCCTGCCCGCCCTCCTGACCACGGCCAGCACCAGTCTGAGCTCCTTCCCCTTGTCTGTGCTGGGTCCTCAGGTCCCTGGGCCTTTGGAAGGGGCTGTCACACATTCTACTTCCCCCTTCAGATAGGGTCCCAGGGCTGCGGACACGGTGCCTTCCACCTCATGCCCTGGTACCCTGTGCCCCCAGTTGGCCAGAAGACAGCCAGGTTTCTGTGCCTGCTCTTGACCGCCGCCTTCTCCCCCAACAGGCCACCCTGCAGTTCTGTGTGGTGAAGCCTCTCATGGCCGTCAGCACGGTGGTCCTACAGGCGTTTGGCAAGTACCGGGACGGTGACTTTGAGTAAGCAGCTTTGTGGGCTCCAGGGGTGGGGACGAGGGCTGGTGCAGGCTGAGTGCCCGGTCCAGAGGCTGACACTTTCCCTGAGGGGAGGGCAGCAGTGACAGTGACCAGCCCTGCATGCACGACTTTGTGTGAAGGGTGAGCCCAGGCTTGGCCTCCCCAGGCCGCCCTGCAGACAGGCTGCAGCTTGGGGCCCTGGACTGGCCAAGCAGGGGCAGGGACCGGGACCACTCCCAAGGCAGGGGCCCTCTGGAGTTGCCCACACGTGTTTCATTTGAAGGTTAGGGACTGTTCCATGGAACCAGGGGCCTTTGTTTCAGACCATATGCTCACAAGCCCTTTGTCACACTCGCTGGCCTCACCCAGAAGCCCTGTCAGGGCACGTGAGTGATCTGAGGCTTCGAGAGGGGACATACGTGACTCCAAGTCAAGTAGCAGAGTTGAGCTCAGTGTTACTCTCTCTCTGTTGGCTGCACCCCATCCCTGCCCTCTAGCTTCCATGCCCGAGTGCACCATCAGAAGCCCCCACCCCTGCTGGGGTCCACAACCCCTCACTAGGAGCCCCCAGCCCCGCTAAGCTCTACACCCCTCACTAGGCGTCACCATCCCCGTCTGAGGTCCACACCCTTCACTGTGAACCCTCCATCCACCCACTGGGGTTCACATCCCACACTTGGAGTCCCCATTACCCCCAAAGAGCCCCCATCCACGCTGGGGTCTACACCCCTCACCTCTACATCCCCCCAAGAGTTCACATCCCCACCGAGGGACATGCATCACCGCAGTAAGAGTCCTCACCCCCCCAGGAGTCAGCCCAGGAGTCCTCATTCCCCTAAGAGCTCTTACCCTCACCAGGGGCCCACCCCACTAAGAGTCCCCATCCCCCATCAGGGCTTCACTCTTCACTAGGAGCCCCATCCCATCTAGGAGCCCACAATTCCCCCCAGGCGTTCCTCAGTGTTCCCCTGCCCCCACCCCCCGGAGCCCACAGCCCCCACAGGATCATGGGCACCGGAGCTACAGGCAGCATCAGCACGCCCGTGAGACACTGGGTCTGCGACTGTGCTGCCCACAGCCTTGCACCCCAAGCCCAGTATTCCGATGGCCCTGACCAGCCACTGCTTCCCTCCAGTGGCTCTGCTTGCACGATGCCACTGAGAGTCATGGAGGGCAGGCCTACTGCAGGGTGAAGCAGGGAGGCCCTGTCCCCCCATCAAGCACGCCCCCCATTCCTACAGCGTCACCAGTGGCTACCTGTACGTGACCATCATCTACAACATCTCCGTCAGCCTGGCCCTCTACGCCCTCTTCCTCTTTTACTTTGCCACCCGAGAACTGCTCAGCCCCTACAGCCCCGTCCTCAAGTTCTTCATGGTCAAGTCCGTCATCTTTCTCTCCTTCTGGCAAGGTGAGCCCCTCCCAGCCTGCCCTGCCTCCTGCTCTTCCTCCTTCTCACCATCCTGGCACCCGTGTGCCCTGGCTGTGCTGGTGGCACTGAGTGGTGGCTGCCTGGGGCTCTGTTCACTGACTCCTGTTGAATGCAAGGGAGGCTACAGGGCAGTACCCTGGATTTCCAGGGACCCCGCAGAGTCAGTGGCACTCTCTTTTGGAGACTGGTGGGGTCCCCTGGCAGCAGCCTCGGACCCCATGTCCATCCTCACAGGTTAGGCGGGCACTGAGGGGGCTGTGTTGAGGAAGGAGGTGTGGGAAGGGATCCAGCCTGAGGCCGTATGTCCACACTTGCCCCCAGGCATGCTCCTGGCCATTCTGGAGAAGTGTGGAGCCATCCCCAAGATACACTCGGCCCGAGTGTCAGTGGGCGAGGGCACTGTGGCCGCCGGCTACCAGGACTTCATCATCTGCGTGGAGATGTTCTTCGCAGCGCTGGCCCTGCGGCACGCCTTCACCTACAAGGTCTACGCCGACAAGAGGCTGGACGCGCAAGGTAGGAGCCGGGCCTGAGGGGCTGACCCCGTGGAGGACCCCACGAGCCTGCCCAGGCCCTCCTCTCCCGCGCTGGTACCACACACAGCTTAGACGCTGACCACAGCTTCCTCTTCTTTCAGATTTTCTCTTTTTTTGTTTAAATTTGATTACTTCTAAGAAACCAATGCAGAAACCTTTAACAGCTTTCTTTTTATACCTGCTGATCGTAAGCCCTGGCTGAGTGTTAGGATGCCCTGGAGAGTTTCTGAGAAGCCTCTGCCCGGGCTGCGCTCAGAGCTGTTGCTGGAACTGGGAGGGCGCAGCCTGTGCGACTGTGTCCTGAATGCTCCCCGGAGATTCGGGGGATTCTTCTGGGCAGGAACCTCTCAGGGGAGCGGCAGTGGGTGGTAAGGGCTGACCATGCAGGAGACACTGGCCTGTCCGAGACTCAGGAGGCAGGAGAGCCTGGGACGGGGACACTTGTGGTCTAACATATCCTCTCGGGGGCTTGAGGTGAGGGGCAGGGAGGCAGCATTGACCTGCAGAGATGTTGATACAGAAGCTCTCCCTGGTCTCTCTGCCTCTCAGCCACGGCCACCCCCTGACAGAGATGTCCACTTCGACAGAAGTCCCATCCCTTGACGGAGATCCTACCCCCTGACAGAGATCCCACCCCTGAGAGTGGTCACTCTTCTCACAGTGGACTCACCCCCTGTCAGAGGTCACACCCCTGACAGAAGTCACACTTCTGATGGCAATCCCACCTTGGGTTCGCAGCCAGCTGTGGACACCTGGCTGCGTGGTCTGCACCCGTAACCACTTCCTCCTAAGTCTCCTCGTCTGTAAAGTGCACCCAGAGGCCAGCGTGTGTGGCAGAGGCCTGGAGGCCTCCTCAAGGAGAACGGGGGGAGGGTGGAGAGGGGGTGTCTGACTGAGCCTGGTTGAACTTGGATTACATACAGTCAGGGTGTCTACTGCTTGATCTTTTCTCTCTTGAAAACCAAGTGTGAGACGAGACTCCAGGAATCAGCCCTCAGCTGGGGCTGCCTGGGTGTGGGGTGGACCTGGGAGGGGAGTGTCCGCTGCGGGCCTGCCTGGGGGATGTTGCTCATCAGTTCTCTCTTCTCTGTTTCCCCGGCTTCTCTCCTTGCACCCCTTACCCTGCCTTTATTTATTTTTTTTTGGCCTCGGGCAGTGCCAACATACGGCCCTTACGGTAGGTTCCACTCAGTGTGCATGTCTGTCGTGGTTCCTGTCACCAGCATGCTCCTTTCCCATACTCCTCTTGTGTCCCCTGCCATCACCCCACAACAGAGTCATCATCCTCCCTGCCCAGCCTGGGCCCCACAGGGTGGGAGAGCCCACATCTAGAGAGCTTGTCCGCTTGTGTCACTCATTGTCCTTGCTCAGAAGGGGACCGTTGTCCTGAAAGGGAGCCAGGGGCACGTCAGTGTGATTTCCCGAGCAGAGCACCCTTGGAGAGTCAGAGGCCTGGGCCATGGGGCACATCAGCTGGGAAATGGGGCCAGGGACCTTTCTGTGTCCACACAGCTGAAGGCTCACTCTGGTTCTGATGGAGCTGGATCCCTGTCCACTCCCTAGAGCAGATACAGTGCCTGCCAGAGCGGGTCAGCATGGGGGTGCCCCCTGGGAACAACCCCAGCACTGGGGATGCTGGGTGCTCCCATCCTCTCCCATCTTCCCCGCCTGCTGGGGCACATTGCTGCAGCTCACCAGTCTCCAGGTCCCCAGCCCCTCCCACCTCTCCCACCAAGAGTTGTCACCTCACCCCCTTTGATACTCAGGGCCACCCTTCAGGGCTCCTTGACTACACACCACTGCAGCCCCCCCAGCTAGAGGAGGCATTTCTTAGGCTGTTTTTCTTGTGTCCTGGAACCCGCTCCGTCCCAGGAACCCGACTTGGCCCAGGGCAGGATGACAAGGCCTCTGGGTGAGGGGTGGGTGGCTGGATGGGGAAGGACAGAGCCGCTCCCAGCCTCACCCCTGCCGCCTCCCACCCGCAGGCCGCTGTGCGCCCATGAAGAGCATCTCCAGCAGCCTCAAGGAGACCATGAACCCACACGACATAGTGCAGGACGCCATCCACAACTTCTCGCCCGCCTACCAGCAGTACACGCAGCAGTCCACCCTGGAGCCGGGCCCCACCTGGCGGGGTGGCGCCCAGGGCCTCTCACGTTCCCACAGCCTCAGCGGTGCCCGGGACAACGAGAAGACCCTGCTGCTAAGCTCGGACGATGAGTTCTAGCAGTGGACAGTGGGGGTCGCGGGGTCGGTGGTCAGGCCAGAAGATGGCCAGCTCAGCTTGAGCGATGCCCTTTAATTTATTGGACCAGAAACACATATCACTTCCAGAGGAAAAGGCCTGATGCTCTTTGCCTGGGAGAGCCAGGCTCCCCATGAGCCTTCAGGAATGCGCCCAAACGGGTCCCCCTGTACTGCCTCATGGGGTGCAAGACCCGAGAGCACCTCCCCTGCCCCACTGCTTGGCCTGTGGGGCTCACGCTGGGACCAGCAAAGACCAGGTCCAAATGCTTTGTGGACTTAGTGGCCACTGCCTTCCCAGGCCCGTCCCCCAGGTTACTGCCCTGCCCTCAGACCCCAACACTGAGGTCCTGGGGCCTTAGCTCCCACCCCTGCAGCTGTGCAATATTGAGGCCCAGTACTTCCCCGCCTGCTCCCCCCGCCCCAGGTCCAGTGCTGACCCACCCTCACCCGATGGGAGGGAGGAGAAAGCACGACCCTCAGTGGACCCCTGACCCATGCTGCAAGGATCAGAGCCAGACTCTGCAAGCCGTGGTCTGCTTGGGTAGTGCGCTGGTGCCTCGGGCCCCTGCTGTCTCTGTGGGGCCTCTCCAGGGAAGTGGGGTCCTCTCCCTGGCCTCCTCTTCCTCCCTGCTTCAGACAGCCAGCAGCCCAGTGCTCTCTCCCTTGGGGCCCTTTTTGACCTCATTCTGGGCACAGTCCTTCTTGGCTGCTCAGGGTCTGGCACGCCTCCCCAGGTGAGCTCTTGGCACCTCTGCTGTTGGTCTCCCAAGATCCATCCTTGTTGGTGGGCAGGTCCTCAACCTTGCATTTCAGGGTCACGTCCCCAGTAATACAGCCCTGGGAAGGGGTAGGGGGGCCTCCAGCCCCTGGCCCCAGACCCACACAGAGCCCACTGTCCTGCCCTGTCCAGCCCCACGCCCATCTCTTCTGTGCCTTAGTCACACATGAAAGCTTCCCTGTCCTGGGCCCCACTCTGCCCCTCACCCCACTGGGGGTAACTTGGACGATCAGGCCTCAGGAATGGCCAGGACCACCAGCCCCCTCTCTTTGCGCCCAGATGGGAAGAGTCATCTTTGCCTCTTCGTACCGGCAGGGCGGCCTGTCCTATGGGACCCTGAGGGCTGTGACAGGACAGCCTGGAGTGGGGGCAGCCTGTGGCACCAGGACATTGGAGCCTTGTTCTGTCGGTCACTCAGGAGCAAATGGGTGCCCTCCTGAGAGAGGTGACGAGGGGCACGGTGAGGGTACCATCCTGGGGTCTTCCTGGCTCTTGTGGCAAGACCTGCCCTTTGCAGGGTGTCCACGGGGCCATCCTGGGGGAGGTGATGGGCAGGTGCAGTCTCTAAGGACAAACCTCGACCTCTCTCCCTCTCGGCTTTTCCAAGTCCTGAAAGCCCCCGTTCTCTCCCAGGCCAAAGCGTGTGGCCCCCGGCATCTGCTCACGAGCAGGGTGGGTAGAGGACTCTGGGGCCGGAAGCCAGTGGTCCACGGGGGAGATGAGGCTGGTACCCCCTTCCTGGGATGCGTAACCTACCTTATCTTTTTTTTTTAATTGTTTTCCTGCTAGAGTAGCTCTTTGTACATAAAATCATACTTGAAAACTTAACTGTATGATGTATGAGAAGACAGAGCCCCTAGTTTTGTATCCGTGTATGACTGCCTTGAGGTCCACCAGAGAGCCGCTCTATTTTGGTCGCCATGACATTTTAAAATGTGTGACAAGTGAGCAAATACAGTGAGAGAGAAATGTCTATCTGAGAATATAGATTGTATGAAATCTCTCCTGCCTGCCTCCTGCTTCTCTTCCTGATTCGGCTCCGCCCGCACGGACATGGTAGGGGAGGGGTAATGGTTAGGGGCAGGGGCAGGGCCAGGCAAAAGGAGCCCCTAGTCCTTCCTGTGTGCCACATGCCGGCATGGCGGTCTCAGGCTCTCGTGGACCCTGGCCGTGCTCCGGCTGGCTTTGTCACAGGCCCCCCTCCCTCACTCCACCTGGCAAACTGCTGGTACTAGAAGTTGAGGGAACCCCCTCCCACAGGGATCTGTGACTGTGGAGAGGATTTCCCAGGATCCCCAGCCCTTCCAGGGGGCCAGGCTGAGGCGGCCGGGCAGGAGGCCACCGGGCCTGCCATGAGGCTTGATGCTTGGCTGTGCAGGGCCCCTGCCCACCGCCTCCGTGCCTCCAGGGGCCTGGCGGCTGCTGGCAAAAACCCTCAGGAATGCAGGCAGCGTGGGTGGGGAAATTCCCAGCCGCCTCAGCCCGGAGGTAAATATCCCAACTTGTTGCCCTTTCTGCCCGCCTGAGCTCAGCGTTTCAGGTCACTGAGCGGACTGGGAAAGCCCAGACCTGGCCTCTGAGGGGAACAGGCCTGTGGACAAGGCTGCCTGCCGTATGCTGTGCTGGTCTGTTACCTCACCTCACCTCACCTCTGGCAGCGTCCTTGTAAGGAAGCTCTATGTCTGACTTCCTGCAGTCCCCTCTGCACCATTGAGTCTGTTTTCAACTTGATGTAGATGGGCAGTCTCCTTCCCTACGATTAACTGTCTCTGAAAACCTGCTGGAGGATCAGTTTCAACTTGACAGTACACAACAACAACAACACAGTCTTTATGGAAGCAAATCACTAGGCCTTTCCTGTGGCGCCACTAGGTAGATTTGAACTGCCAACCTTTCGGCTAGTAGCCAATTTTCACACCACCAGGGTGAGCTGAGGCTTGCAGGTAAGTGCTGCTGAACGCATTTTGACTGAGTGGCCCCGTGGGACAGAGTAGAACTCCGTCATTCACTGTAATCCTCATGGGAGCAGTTTGTCACATCTGCCTCCAATGGAGCAGCTGAGGTTAGGAGAAGCCAAAGAAGTTGTTAAAGGCCACACGGGGAAAGCCGGACGTCCTGGGTTCTAATCCCAGTTTCTCTGACCCGTTGCCCCTGGAACTCTGCATTCTTTTGCAGGCTGCCCAGAAAGGCTAGCATATGGCTTTGAAATACCAGAGTTGGGGGCCTAGCACAAGACCCGGGCTGCCTGGTGGGCCAGCAGGATGAGCAAGCTGCCCTCCTCCCCTCCCTTTGCCTTCCAGAACATGGGGGAAAGATTTTCTGTTTGGCTGTAGAAAATCAAACGTTTATATGAAATTGCTTGAAAAGATTAGCCCAAAATCCAGGAATTTTCCTCAGAGCAGGACTGTTTAACTGGTGCTGAAGGGATGCCCTGGAAATTTAACCTCGAATTTTACCACCCTGGCCTGGCTGCCTTTTCTCTGACCCTGGCAACTGAACCAGTGGGCACAGATTTCGGTACTCTTTCCCCATTGTACTCCCCACCTTGAGCAGAGCTCATGACAAGAACGTGGTGACTTGCTCAGCAGAATGGGGCCAGCGTTCAGCTACCAGCAGGTCCTGGATGGAATCTAAAGCAAGCTCCATTTTTAGGACCCCCACTCAAGCCCCCTCCCCCACAAACATAGCCCAAAGACACACTTTTTTTTTCTCTGAAAAAAGAATTTGACTTTATTCAGAAAGTCTACAAAATACAGAAGGCAAAGAACACGCTCACTTGAAGTCAGAAAATAAATAAATTCTGGAGTTGGGCAATTTTTTTTTTTTTAGACTTTTGGTTCTGGTTATTGCCCAGCTCTCCCTAAATATAAGATAAAATGTGATTTATTTGCAGATATAAAATATAAATTCCAGCTCAGAATCACACTGCCACTTTCTGCAGGGAGTAGACGCCAGGGCTCTGGCTGGGAGAATAACTTAGATTCGTGCAATAAATAAACATGGGGGAGGGGGAGGGGATACAGTGTAGGGGGGATGGTTGGGGCTGGAATCCTCAGGAACATGGCAATCAGACAGTGGTTCCACCTTCACCCCACAGTGGACATTCACAGGGACGAGGTGGGCCATTCCCTTTTAAGGACCCTCCTTGTAATAGGACAACTGAATCTGCTCTCTTGTCCCCTTCACAGTGGTCACCTCCACAGTCATCCTTCTTGACTGGCCAGTGCTCTGGCTTTGGCTGTCTGGCCCAGCCCAGAGCCAGCCCCTCTCTTTCTGCTCTTCCATCTGTCTCACATCCTCTCTCCTTCTACTTCACATCTTTTTTTTTCAGCCCCTGTCCACTGTCCCCCTAAAAACCCCAGCTGGAATCTTGAGACAGCAGTGGGAAGACCAGCTTTCGGTCCTAGCTTAAGCACTAAGTGACACGTGGCCACGAGGACTGTCATACCCATCCGAAGCCTCAGTTTTCCTATCTGTTAACTGGGCTTCAGTCGGTGAAGTCTCTAACAACTCTTCCAACTTTGGAAAACCCAGCACCCTCCGTCCAAAGCACAGGTGGGGGCATCTTCTTCAGTGCATGTCCAGCCAGGCAGTCCCATCGCCAAGCTACCTTTGACCCTTGGGGTGGGAGTGAGATGCGCTGGCACAGTCTGAACCCAGAGTTTTCAAGAGGAAGGTGGCTCCTCCCCCTCGGGTCTTCTCTGAGCTAGTTCTGCATTTTGAACTCTGCCAGGGGACACGTCTATCCTCTATCCTGCCGAGGACACTTCTTCCCAGGGCTAATCAGTCCCAGCTCGGGCCCTGCCTGGGGAAAGCTGGTGGCTGCAGAGCAATGAGACCCGGGTCAGACGGCGATGAGGCACTTTGGAAGGGAGCGAGAGGGCGGGAAGGGTCCGAGGGGTGTGGCCTGGAGGGACAGGGCGGGGCCAAGCAGGTTCGCCAGGCACTAGGAGCAGGGGGCGGGGCCCGGGGCGGGCCCGGGGTCCGGGCCGGGGGCGGGAGCAGGGGCGGACTTGACAATGGTGATGACGCTGGCGGGAGCCACCAGCGCCGCGGGCCCGCGGGCGGCCGCCACGGAGCGCGCAAAGCCCTGCAGCGCCTCGCACTTGCCGCGCAGCGCGTCCAGCTCCAGGCGCATGGCGGCGTTCTCGCGTGCCAGCTTGTCCACCTCGCGCTCCAGCTCCGACTTCTGCTTCTGCAGCTCCTCCTTCTGGCACACGCGCTTTACCCGGCAGCTGGCCGCGTAGCCGCGGTTCTTGAGCGTGCGCCGCCGCTGCTTGAGCCGCGTCACCTCCTCGGCCGACAGCCCGCGCAGGTGGCGGTTGAGCTCGCGCACCGACAGCCCCATCAGCGCCTCGTCGGACAGATGCGGCGTGTTCTCACTCAGCTCGCGCTTGATCTGCGGGCAAACGCAGTGGATGCACGGGGAAACTGAGACTGGGGTCATTCCCTCCACCCCCAGCCTGGGGGTTGGAAGCCCTGAGCCTGGCGCGTCAGGTGCTGGGCTAGATCTCCAGCACCTCCTCCCCGCTTCACCATCTGGGTTCCATAACCCTGAAGGGGAGGAGGAAGGGGATAAAAGAGGAGGAGCCAGCCAAACAGGGCCGGAACACACTCAAGGGTCACGAAAGACCAGGCTAGGTCCGGCAGATGGGCAGATCGATCCTTGTCCTGGCCTGAGATTGAGAATTTAGTCTGGAAAGCCCCATGAGGTCCTGCAGCCCAGTGGGCGTTGTCTCAATGAGGAAGCAGGCCCAGAGAGGGAAGTGACCTGCCCAGGGGGCACACAGCCCAGTCTAGGGGGCCCCCTCCCCCGCATCAGGTGTTCTGAACCAGCATTTGAGTTTCCAGGAATTGAGGGGGAAGTTGGGATGCAAAGGCAGTGTGGGGGGCTACCTCCTTACCTTCAGAGCTTTGCTGGATAAGGGGTCCACAGACATGTTTGCGGAGGGGCCCCTTTGAGTTGCAACCCTAGGGAGAGAGGATGCCAAGGTCACTTTCCTTTTACTTAGAAATCCATACTGGTTTCCTTGGCCCTTCAAGGCACCTGCCTTTCTCAGAACTTATACCACCCAACTCCATCCCAACAGCCCAGCCAGGGTTCTCCTTGAATGCCTACCTCACCCCTGGGCCTTTGCACTTACTGTTCACATGACTTCTGTTCTCTTCCCTCTTATCTTCCTGTAATGACTCCTCATCATTTAGGTCTTTGCCCAATGACCACCTCCTCCAAGAGGTCTTCCCTGACTGGGCCATCCCTTCTGTTACATCATGTTACTGTTTTAATAGGAGGGGGTGTTCTTGAATATGTGAGCTGAGCTTGGCCTCTGGCCTCAGTTTCCCTGCTAGAACTTTAACCCCCTGTAGGGCTGTCCACCTAGCTCTTCTTTGGGTCTCGATGCCCTCATTTTACCTGGGCATATCACATGACCCTGCCAACCACCCTGACTGCTCAGAGCCACTATCTGGAGATTCTCAGAGAGCCCTCACCGTGCCCCAATCCCTCCATTCCATGCAGGCCCTGTAAAGTTCTTGATGTGCCCACACATCTGGGAGGGCCCCGTGGGTCTCACCTCTGGGTGACACAAGTCCTCAGCTCATCCTTTACACAAAAAGCTCAGGTGTCATCTCTCACCTAGACAAATACTCCCTCTGGCTCCCCATTTTCTGGACTCTAGACCCAGACACATGGCCCCCAGCCTGGTGCCCTGCCTCAGGCTCATCGTCAGCCGTTGCCACCTCCACTCTGCACGCCAGTCATCAGGAATTTCTTTCGGTTCCAGTTCCTCACACCCCTTGCCTATAAGCATCCATCTTCCCTCCCTAGCAGATTCCTTCTGTCCCTTCAAAGATGCCTCCTCCAGAAAGCCCTCCATGACCCCCAGGACATGATCGATACTTCCCACCCCAGCCCTGCTTCCCTTGTGTTGTAAGGCTGTGTCCTTGTCCCCCCACTGGGCAGGGATCAGAATGAGTCAACCCTGGGCTCACGCAGTCACCCAGCAGAGCCCCGGTGAGGGGTGGGTGAGTGGGTGTCGACTATGACACCAGGCTCTCCATGTTCTAACCCCAGCCTAGCTGAATACGTCAGAAAGAAGCAGCCCATCTCCAGATCCTCCCTTTCATGCTTCTGGCTTGGTGAGGGTGGTCCATAGGGGCCAGGAGACTGAGGGGGAGCAGACAGTCCCTTCCACATGACAGAGGCCCTGGTGGAGTACGGGAAATGGAGACAGGAACCTTGGTTTGAAAGTCAAGTCTAGGTTTAAGTTCCATCTCTGTTTCCTCTAGACTGTGTGCCAGCCACTTCATCTCTCTGGGCCTCTACCTTCCCATCTGTAGAATGGGAACAATGTCCCACAGGGTTTGGATGGAGAGAAGAGCTCGTATAGGTAGAAGTGAGAAGAATAGGCCCAGGGTAGGGCACTGGTATTAGTGTCCCTCTAGGGGACAGCCAGGTCTGTGGACAGTGCTGGGCTTTGCCCTGACTCACCATCTGCTGGCTTGCCCGGGTTACCGGGGGAACAGCAGGAACCAGCCATAAGGACCATCTGCCCACCTCCTCATGTTACCTAAGAGGAAATACTACTGGGAGGGGTGCACTGGCCTGGAGTTAGACAGTGGGGAGTGGCTGCCTCACCCCAAAGTGGGAGGAGTTCTGAGCATCTGGCAAGGCTTCAGAGCCCTTCACCACCCCCCTACCCCTGCCTCTCCAGAGAAGTCAATCAAGTAGCCCAGGGTCACACAGCCTGCAGGAGTGATCCGCATGCCTCCTCCCACCAGGGCCCCCTCTCTGGGCCCTATTTCCCCACCTCTGTGATGAGGAGGCAAAGTTCACCATCTCCAAGGTCACACCAGCTCTGAAGTGCCAAGATTTGTGTACAGCCTGCTTGTGATATGCAAATGATATGCAAATACCCAGGTCCCTCTTGGTCAGCTACTTGGGGAGCAGGTGCAGTTTCTACACAGAAACACCTGCTGGGGGAGGGGATGCCTCTCCCTGGGAGGCAGCACAGCCTGCTGGGTGCTGATGTAAACCAGGAGGCGTGAGTCCCCCACGCTAAACACTTCTCCCTTGGGGACCTTGGTGTCCTCACTTCTAAAGTGGAGTCAGCATGCTGAAGACATGTGATCACGAGGGGCCAGTCCCAGGAGAAGGACATCATGCTTGGAAAAGTGGAAGGTCAGCCAGAAAGAGGAAGACAGACCCTCAATGAGATGGGTTGTCACAGTGACTGCAACAGGCATGTGAGGCTGTGGGCACATGGCCAGGCAGGGCTACTACCTCTGCTGTCGACAGGGTCGCTGTGAGTCCCCACGCCATAGCACCTAACCCCACCAACAAAGTGAAGATGCACACAGTCCCGATGTCCACGCGGATTCAGCAGACACAGAACCACGCAGTGTGCCTACAGCTGCTGTTGTTGCTGTGTGCATCTGATCAGCATCAACTCAGAGCGGACTATCCAGGAGGGTCAGCTGTAAACTGTACAAGAAGAATCCCCATCCTTCTCCTGTGGAGTAGCTGGTGGATTTGAACTGTTTACCTTAGGATTGACAGTGCACCTCCTTTGCCTCTAGGTCACCAGAACTTCCCACAGAGTGACTAATATATAAAAATACAAGCAACTTAGATCAGGAGTGACCCATGGACCCCCACTCACTCCCAGTACAGAGATCACTAATTGATCACAGTACTTTTCCCACTAAGGCGGCAACACAGACCCTTCTCAGCACAACCCTGCTTTTCCTTGAGCTTGTACACGGGCTCAAAACCCTCAGCTCAGCGTTCTAGGACGGTCGACCCCAATCTGGAGAACGGTAGAAGGACCCATCTGTCTAGCTGGTTGTGACCCTAAGTACGTCCCAGGCCACGGGAAGTGCTGAACCTTCCCTTCCTTCCTGGGGCCCGTCTGCTGCAGCCTCAGTCCCCTGACTACACCCTGGACGTCAGCTGAGGCACCCATGTTTGCCCAGGAATGTTCTAGCTCAGCAAAGTTGGGCAGTCACAGAGCCAGCGTCCCAGGAAGGGGGAAGTCTGACAACCTCAGGCTCTTAGGCTCCAGCTCCAGCTAGGGGTCTGGGTTCCCTGCCATGCTGCCTCTGTCAGGCAGCTGACTGGAACTGGGGTATGGAAGGACCCCTTGTTCTGCAAACATGGCAACAAGCAGTTGTCTAGTGGTGGTGGCAGTGGTGGTCGTGGTGCAGGTGGGCTGGAAGCCAGGAGTCCAGAAGTCCAGGTGCCCCAGCTCAGGACTCTTCCTTCAATGTCAGCCTCGCCCTTCTTTTCCTTGTCACTGACAGACCAGTGGAGCTGACCTCCAGTGCAAGCAGGTTCCTAGCATTCTTGCAGGGACTTTTGAGAACCAGCTCTTTCTTGGGAAGATTGATAGCTGCCTTACTCAATCAGCAGCCACAGCCCCTCTGTCCCCGCCCCTCTTAGGCCATTCCAGTCCCTAGAACCACAGCTACCCAGCAGGCGGCCCACCCACTGGTATGGGGCTCTCTGGCTGCTTTTTGCTTGCTTTGTGAGGACAGAGGGAAAAAATGTGTTTTCCTGGGCCTTGGCAGCCAGCGCTGGTAGAACCTCCTCCCTCCTGGAAGGCAGAAAGGCTGGAAGAACACAGCAGGACTGGCTGGGAAGTCGGCACAGGGGGTCTCAGTCCTGATGTCACCACCTGGTGTGAGTTCAGATATGTACAGTCCCTTTCACCCAGCCTCAGTTTACCAACATGCCTAACCTCTGCTGAGCCTAAGGGGCTGTCCAGCGGGGACAGTCTGAGAGTTTAGAGCCAGAGCCTCAGATTGGAGTCCCAAATGGAAGTCTTGGGAGAAGGTGGAGGAAATCAGGGAAGGCTTCCTGGAGGTGGGGGCAGTCAGAGATCATCAGCTTTGACCATCTTCATCTTCATGACCAGGGTTCTCTTCCTTTTCTAGTTAGGACTATGATCACCTTCCTCACTGGTCTCAAGCCTTCAATTTTGCCTGTCCCCCTTTCCCCAGCTCGGTGCCCTTGAAAGCATGAATGGGATCATTACAGGTAGGATTCTGCAAACAAGGTCATGCTGTCTGTACCCATTTCAAAACCCTGTGTGACAACCACCCCTTTAGGGCATACATAGGGACCTCAATCCAGCCTCACCTTTCCCCTACTTCCCAGGAACCTCAGGTTAGCAGTGAATGAATGAATTGTCCACCAATTCTACTGTCCCTGTGCGTTTCACAGAAGGACAAGAGTGTGTGTGCGTGTGTGTGTGTGTGTGTGTGTGTGTGTGTCTGTAAAAGAAAGAATCCTTCCAAAGCCCAGAAAGATCTGCCTGTTTTGCAGAGGGCTGAACCCCGCAGCCCACATCCAGGCTCCCGGTACCCCTGAAGTTCCAGGCTGTTTTCTACAGGTGTCGGCCCTTCCGGGACGTGAGTCCAGCACACCCAGCACACATTCATTCACTCACGCAATCAGCTCGCACTGACAAAGCACCTACTGTGTGTCAGGCTTTGCAGGGCCCAGAAGGCCCATATACCACCTCTGTCCTCAGAGCTTCACTTCCACTCATCCCTCAGGTGGAGAACTCAGCTCGCTGGGCACCACGCCTGCCCTGCTCACGTAAGAAGCCTGTTATGTATTTAAAAACCAGTGCTCTCCAATCATCGCAGCTCTTTGTTCATCAACTCTACTAGCCTGAGGAGGTGAGAGTTTAGTGGAGCCTGGGACAACTTAATAGGAGGTTCATGCTTGGGAAAGTAGAGGGTCAGCAAAAAATGAGGAAGACCCTCAACCAGGTGGATAAGCCCAGTGACTGCCACAATGGGCCCCCGCACAGCGGATTGGGAGGGAGCAGTGCTTCCTTCTGTTGAACCTGGAATTGCTATGAGTTGGGACCGACTCCAGGCACTTAACAACAACAAACTTTCAGTGTGAACTTTCCATCTGAGCCAACGGCCACTTCCCCTCTTCCCGTGGCCCGGGCCCTCCACAGGGATGTTTCCTGCCCAGGTCTGAGGATGGCCTGCCTAGTTCCTGTGCTCCAGGCTGCAGCCTCCACCCTCTAATGAGCTCTCACATATTCTTGAGCACCCCCAGCTCCCCACCTACTCTCTCTACCACAGTTCCCCTTGGAAAGCAGGCTCCACGTCAAGGCACAAACTTCCCCCTTCTTACCCCCAACTTGCCGACCAGAATGTGCTTGGTGCCCATTGCTGCAGATGGGAACACTGAGACTCACAGCTGTGGCAGCAGTTATGACAGAGCTTAGAAATGATGGGCCCTCATCCCAGAGAGGTCACTTCCCATGATTCTACGGCCCTGTCTCTAGGTCAGCGAGAGCTAAACATGACAGAGGAATCCCCAGCCCTGTCCCCACCCCTCAGGCCACAAACTAAACAGGAGCTTTCAGCAGGACCCATGGATGGAGCAGGGTGAGGAGGGGAGGAATTCCTGGGTGGTTCCTCCTAGCTTGGGAGCTGGGCCAGGGCCCCTGATGGCAGCATACGTTACTAGTCAGGGCTGCTGACCTAAATGTCAGCAGTTCAAATCAACCCATTTTTTCCACAGAAGAGAGATAAGGCAATCTCCTTCCCAAAAGATTTAAAGCCTCCGAACAAATGGGGGATCGCCATGTTTGGCAAACAATCTTGACAGCCTGGAGGTTGGTTTTGGTTTTAGTAGCCAGAAGTGTGCACTTTGAGATATGCTTTGGAAATGTTACAGCCTTGAAAAGTACCATTTTACTCAAGTTGTTGTTGATTGCTGTTGAGTCGAGCACGACTCATAACAACCCCATGAACGAAAGGCTTAATTAACAGCCTTTCTATAACAATCGACATTTATCGAAGTTCATAGAGTTTCCAGAGGCATTTTACTCAAGGGAGGCAACGAATAACGAGGGGAAGGAGGGGCCCAGGTCTTTGGCCCCACCCCTTACACATTAACCTCTTGTGTACCAGACCCTCCCTTCCCTTATCCTGCCAGGCCCGGGTGGGGATTCTGCTCTGGGTCAGACGGCCGGCACAGGTCTGTCAACCAGCTCCTCAGGTCGAGCTGTCAGAGTCTAACCAGTAACCACTTGTGAACTGGAACTAGCTCCTACCCTCCTTGGTTCTCACCCCGCCTCGCCCCTGCAGGTGCAGCCGCGGGAGCCCCGGAACCACTCAAGGAGTTCTGCATGAGGCGCTCAGAGAGGAAGTCAGGGACATGCTCTCCACCCCCATCTTTGCGGTGGGCTTTCTGGTCCTTCCTGTTTCTCCAGAGACTACGGGATGGGCAGCCTTGCGACTAAGAGAGTCTCGAGGACCCGGCTTCTGAAAACTTGGGGACAAGGATCAAGGTTCTAACCTACATTGTTGCTAGATCCATCAGGATACTGGGGCGAGGTCTGGCCCCACTCACTCCGCCTCCAACTGTGCCGGGCGGTGTCTTTGATACCTCGCCCCACCCAATGGCAGCAGGCGCCAGCACTGGGCGGAGGACAAATGCGCGCGGTCACAAGGCGGTGGCGCAGGAAACTCTGGAGAGAGCAGGGGGCCCCGGCTGCCGCCGGCTGGTAGGAAAGGGGCGGCCGTGTGACCACCAAAGGCGCCGCTTCCTTTGCCCTGGTCCTCATT
The DNA here is from genome assembly GCF_000299155.1 of Elephantulus edwardii. Lineage (NCBI taxonomy): Eukaryota > Metazoa > Chordata > Mammalia > Macroscelidea > Macroscelididae > Elephantulus > Elephantulus edwardii. Next base: position 8,219,112 of record NW_006399836.1, read on the forward strand.
CCGCATTTACTTGTACAGACACCCCAGGGCAGAATCTCTTCGTGATACACAATTTGGGGACACAGGTCCCAAAGCCTTCACGGTCAGGGAGTACACACAAACACACACACCCCCCATAAACAAGGGACACAGGTCCCAGAGCTTTCACAGTCAGGGAGTACGCACACACACTGCCCCATAAACAGGGGACACTGTGTGCGCGGACACACACACACAGAGTACACGCACGCGCGCACACACACAGGGTGCACTGCGCACACGCCCCGGGCAGGATACCAGGACGCGCGCCAGGGAACACACGCCCGCGCGCCCCGGGACGTAAACAAACCGCGCACGCACGGCGGCGGGCACCCGGCCAGAGCTGCTCTTCCAGAGTCACGTCTGTGCGCACCGCCCTCGCCCCGCCTGGCGGACCCCAAGCTCCCAAGCCTCGCACCCGGTAGCCCCCTCCCGCTCCGCCTCTTGGCACCCCAGCTCCGCGCCCCGAAAGGGGCCTCACTTCCACCCTCCACGCCTCACCGGCCTTGTCCTCTGCTACCCTCCCCACCCTGGAGCCGGAAACGGACACTAGGACTCCGAGCCCCGGTCCTGGCACATCTCCGGGTATGGAGACCCTCCTGGCCAGGGCCCCGCGCCCGCCCCACCCGGGCCGGTCCCTTTACCGGCGGCTCTCGATGCTCTCTGCCTGGCGTTCCCGAGTGCGGTTCCCTCCGCTGTCCCGCTCGGTCCCCGCCCGCGCTCTGGCCGGTCTCCCCTCCGGTGCCGATCGCGGATGGCTCGGGGTCGGGCTTCCCGGAGTGCCGCGCCGCGTTCTGTTGTGGGGCTGGCGGTGCGGAGGGCTTCGGCTGAGTCGAGTTGTACGGCGAGCTTCCCGGAATTACTCACTCACAGGATTCCTTTCATTCATAAAAACTCAGTCATGCGCTGACGTCACCTCCCCGGGAGCTGGCCCCGCCCCTGGCCCCGCCCCGCCCCGCCCCCGGGCCCTAGGACACCCTGGGCGGTCTGGAGTCTCATTCCCAATCCCAGCGCCCGCTGGGTGCGTTCGCGTGACACCTCGCGAGAGCCGCGTGGGTGGCAGTGTCGTTTGCCCCATTTAAGAATCCACTGTCCCATCTCCCTTCTTTGGACATACACTCCTTGATGATCTCATGCAGTCCCGTGGTTTTAAATGCCATCTATATATCCGCTGGTGGCCTAGTGGTAAGAAGCTGCGCTGCAATCTCCCAAGGCAAGCGGCTTGGATCCACCAGTTGCTGTATGAGTGAAAAATAGGCAATTTCCTCCCAAGTGATTTACAGTAGCCTCTAAAAACCCGCTGGAGGGTCAGCTATGCATAGGTACCGACTCAGTGGCACACAACAGTCCGTCCATGAATCCTGGGTTTGTATTTCCAGAGTGAAGAGCTTCCCTGAGTTCCATATTCAGCTGCCCACCCACTGCCTGCCTTGTCAAGCATGTTTAATGCAAACTAACGCAAACTGCAAACAACGCGGCAGAAATCCAACTCCATCAGCCGTCAACCATGCTCCTCACAGCCCTCAGCTGCTGAATGAAGTCCTCTCCATCCTCTGTCCCCACTCCGCACATCTTAAGGCCAACTAGTTCTACCCCTAACATGTACCCTTGAATCTGACCTACCTAACACCTGCAGGTCTCCGGCTTGGTCTGACACCATCAACTTGGCGTGGACAAAGGCCACAGCCTGAAGACACCCTTCTTGCTTTTTTACTTCAAGGCTTTTATAACACCATTCCGTGTTCTCAAAACAAAGATCAGATATTACCACCTGACTTCCACCATCAGGCTTGACACCTTCAATGGTTTCCTTTTACACTTAGAATATAAACGATGCATCTCTCCCTGGCACAACAAAAATAAAAAACACCAAACCCTCTCAAAAGGCGAGTTTGTAAAGATTTGATCGTCTGACTGTCGTGTCATTGTGATCCCAGATGTTCCAGAGAAGAACTATGCCTCACTTGGGCCCACGATAAATGTGAGAGATGTCTTCTATGCTTGGGAACCCTTCTAAAAGAAATTACATGGGGAACAAAAAGGGTACAACTTAGAAAAATTCTCCCTTTCTTCTACATTTCTTCCAATAGCTAGAACACCATCGCCCCATGAGCCCCTGCAGGTGATACTGGTATAATAATATTCACCTTGTTTTACTGCATAGGACAAGAGCCTCCCCACACTGTCAAGAGTTTTGTGTGGATCTCTGGTCACTTGCAAGGCTGTCTTCCTCGACTTAGTGTCATTTGATTTACAACCCTCAGATAGCTCTAGACTACTGATATGGACCTTCTCTATCAATTATTACAATAGATGTAGTCAATCAGATTCCTATACAGCCCGTCAGGTGAAGTCCATAGGAAAAATAAAGTGTGACACCTGGCCCCTTTGACCACTAGGCCCCTTTCTCCTCCATCTTGCCCCTCCCTCCCCCTTCCCCCTTCTCTTCCCCAATCTCTCCCCATTCCCTTCCTCCCCCTTTCTCTTCCTC
>NW_006399836.1:8221973-8234490 GCF_000299155.1 Elephantulus edwardii
CCTCCCTCTCCCCACTACTCTCTCCCTTCCTCCGCCTCCCCTCCTCTCCTCCTCCTTCCCTTCCTCTCCTTCCTCCCTCCTCTCATCCCTCTCCTTTCCCCTCCTCCTCTTCCCCTTCTCCCCTCCTTTCCTCCTCCTCTTCTCCCTCCTCCCCTCTCTTCTTCCCCTCCTCCTCTTCGCCTCTTCCTCCCCTCCTCCCCCAACTCCTTCCTACCTCCGCCCCCTCCACCCCCCTCCTGCCCCTCTTCCCTCTCCTTCCCTCTCCCTCCTTCCTCTTCCCCCCTTCCTCACCTCCTTCCTTTATGTCTTTATCTCTGCATCTATGTATTTCTGCCTCTTTTTCTCTCTTACTTAATAGATCAGGGTTGTATCTTTTTCCATAACTTTTTAGTCTATAAATGTAATCAATTATTTCGGCGGTTGGACTTGATGAAGAAGACTGTGGCATCGGGATTGGACTGCAGGTGGGCATTCCTCTGGGCCTGATTCCCATATTCAGTGGAATCTCATGTGTTGTTCTGATATGGGCAGGATGCAGTCAAACTTCTGACTAAGACGAAGGAGGAGTAAAGCCTACCTCAATTTCAGGATCTATCTCAGAAAGCCCACTTGGGACCATGTTAAGGGCCAACTGGTAATTCCGGGTGTGTGTAATCACATTGGAACCCACCCATAGCTGACCTTCCAGGGGGTTTTCAAGTGCAGTAATCGTATGGGAGATGAGATGGCCCACACTTCTCTCACAGAGCAGCTGGTGGTAGCTAACAGCAAGTAAATCTCTTGACACCTGAACTCCTTTATTTTCTCATCACCACTGGCTTTGGGGGAATAGCTGCCATCTGTAATTATTGCTTCTGTAGTCTACTATTTCATTTATTTCAGTAGTTATTCATATGTCATTACTTAATATTTCATTATGTACCCACTCCTCATTAACAGCTATGCTCAAACACTAAAATGCACATGTATAAAAATAGAAGATGATTGTATCATTGAAATAATGAACAAATGGCCTCATTACATAACTGTGAAGTATCTGAGAATCATGAATTCCCCAAACTAAGTTGCTGTGTAAACCTTAAGCAGCACAGTGTTACTCTTGCCTTGTACGACACTGACAGCTTATACACGTCTGTTGACTGTAAACTTTTTTAAAGTGCTAAAGAACAACGATGTCGCGTTAAAGACTAAAATGTGCCTGATATTATGTATGATCTTTCCGTTTCTTCATGTGCATTGGAAGGCTGTACAAAGAATGAGGATGACCAAAAAAGAAACCAGTGTCTTTGAATTGTGCTGGCAGAGTATTGAATATACTGTGGGATGCCGGAAGAACAAATAAATCTGTCTTGCAGAAAGTGCAGCAAGGGCGCTCCTCAGACGCAAAGAAGGTGAAACTTCATGCCACTTATTCTGAGCATATTATCAGAAGGAGCCGGTGCTTGGAAAGAGACACTATACATGGAAAGGTAGAGGCTCAGAGGAAAAGAAGACCCTCAGTGAGATGGACTAACACAGTGACATCCACAGTGGGCTTGCGCACGGCATAGATCATGAGGGTGGTTCAGGTTAGGGGAAAGCTTCTGTCTGTGATTCATTGAGTCCCCGAGTTTTAGTAGGAGGAGAAGGGGGAGGAGCCAGGGAGGAGAAGGGAGGAGACAGCGAGCGGCCGGGGAGGACACAGCAAAGGAGATGCGGAGTAGACGAAGGAGGCGGAGAGGAGACACGGGGCGGAGGAGGAGACACAGGGCAGGGAGGAGACCCGGGCCGGGAAGGAGGCAGTGGAGGAGACTGGGAGGAGACGAAGGAGGCCGAGAGGAGACGGACGAGGCGTGGAGACGAGGGAGGCTGGGAGGAGACAGAGGAGTTGGGGGGTTGGGGGAGGAGGTGGGGAAGAGCAAGAGAGGAAGACAAGAAACAAAGCTGACCTGTGATGGTCTACATTGAAAGCTCACCCTTACTGTCTCCACGTTGTACAAAACAATCAAAAAGCGAGCCATTAAAACTACACTAACTAAAAAGGAGACTAAGGTGCGCCCGATACAGGCCATGGTCTTTGCAATCACTTGCTATGCATCAGAGAGCTGGACAATGACTAGGGATTATAGAAGGAGAATTGATCGATGCCATTGAGGTGTGGTATTGGAGAAGAGTGTTTCATACACCACGGACTGCTAAGAAAACGAACAGGTTTGTCCCAGAGGGTGAAGCCGGGCTGCTCCTTGGAGGCAAGGATTCTGAAGCTTCGTCTGACATACTTTGGACATGTTGCAAGGAGGGACCAGTTCTTGGAGAGGGACGTCATGCTTGGGAGGGTGGAGGGACGGCGCAGGAGGGGAAGACCCTCTATGAGATGGCTCGATTCAGTGACTGGGGTTATGGGGGTAGGTGTGTCGGAGACAGTGAAATTGGCACAGGATAGGGTAGAGTTTAGGACTGTTGTACATAGAGTAGCTATGAGTCGCAGGCAACTCGACGGCACATAACAACAACAATTAAAAAGGCAACGTGATGGTGAAGTGGTCAGGAGCTGTGCTAGAAACCTGAGATAAGTGGGGGAGACTGGGGAGTGGACGGGCAAGAGAGACAGGGGGTGGGGTAGGGGGAGGAAAAAGATGGTGGGGAGAAGGCCCTTGTCATATATACATTCCTGCCTCTGAGTCTTGGCCTGAGACATCTATCCTCTACCTCCCTTGGGTATGAGTGAATGCTGGGACTGCTTTCTCCTGCACGCAAAATGATCTCCCAGTCATGGAGGCTAGATGGACCCCCAAAACCATTGCCCTGAGCTGATTTTTAAACTTTAAACTGGAACTAACACCTGAAGTTGTTTTAAAACCAAATCATCGTTTAGTCTAGACCTTGATTGTGCTCCTTTAAGAGCTATCTGTTGTAGTTGTTAGGTGCCATCGATTAGAGTACAACTCATAGCAGCCCTATGAACTATAGATGTGAACTCAGTCCTGTCCTGCACCATCCTCACACTTCCTGACACACAAGAGCCCATTGCAGCTGTAACTGTGTCAATTCACCTGGTCGAGGTTCTTCCTCTCCTTTGCTGACCCTCTACCCTTCCCAACATCATGTCCTTCTCCAAGGAATAGCACTTTCTACCAATATGTCCAAACTATGTGAGGCAAAGCCTCATCATTCTTGTCTACAAAGAGCAATCTCGCTGCACCCTCTCCAAGACAGATCTGTTTGTTCTCTTAGACATCCATGGGATGGATGTTCAGTGCTCTTCTCCAACACGACAGCTCAAAGGCATCAATTCTTTTTCTGTCATCCTTATTCTTTGTCCATGCCTCAGATGCATGGCTGGTAATTGGAAAGACTATGATCTGAATCCGATGCACTTCAGTCCTCAAACTGACATCACTACTCCTCAAGAATTTGGAAGGGCCGTTAACTACAGATTTTCCCAGTGCAATGCATCTCCTATTTCCTGACTGCTGGTACCAAGGGTGTTAATTGTGGATCCAAACAAGATGAAGCTGTTAACAGTTTCAGTCTCCTCTCCACCCATCATGACACTGCCTGTTGGTCCAGAGGTAAGAATATTTGTTTTCTTGATATTGAGACACAGTCCATACTCAAGGCTGCATTTCTTGATCTTCTGCAGCAGTGCTTCAAGTCCTCCTCAATTTCTGAAAGTAAGGTTGTGTCATCTGCATAATGCAGGTGATTGATGAGTCTCCCTCCAATCCTGACGCCACATTCTTCTTCATAGATAATTCTTCACGGATAATTTGCTCAGCATATAGATTGAACAGGTATGGAGCTAGAATACAACCCTGACACACTCCCTTCCCAATTCTAAACCGTATAGGACTTCTCTACTCCGTTCGCACAACAGCCTCCTGATCCAGGCACAGGTTCCACATGAGCACAATCGAGTGCTCTGGGATTCCCATTCTTCTCAATGTCAGCCACAACTTGTCATGATGACAGAAATCATCAAAAGACGATGGAGAGAATACAAAGAGCCACTGTACCAGAAAGAATTGATTGACACTAAAACAATTTAGGAAATATCATATGAACAGGAGCCAATGGTAATGAAAGAGGAAGTGGAAGCTGAATTGAAGGCATAGGCAAAAAATAAGGCCCCAGGAATTGATAGGATACCAATTCTTCTTTCAATTAACAGATGCAGCCTTGGATGGTCTTACCAGTCTATGCCAAGAAATTTAGAGGATGGCTGTCTGGCCAACAGATTGGAACAGGACTATTTGTTTCCATTCCCAAGAAGGATGATCCAACTGAATGTGGAAATTATTGAATAATATCATTGATATCATATATAAGCAAAATGCTACTGAAGATCATTCAGAAATGGCTAGAACCGTACATAGATAGGGAAATGCTAGAAGTTCAAGCATGATTTAGAAGAGGCTCCGGCACCAGGGATATCATTGCTGATGTCAGATGGATCCTGGTTGAAAGCAAGGAATACCAGAAGAATGTCTATTTGTGCTTTATTGACTGTGCAAAGGTGTTTGCGTGGATCATGACAAGAGGGGTTTAAATGGACAACAGTCATTTGAAAGGTTAGACAAGAACTTTAGGGGCAGTGAGTGTGAGAGTGCTTGTGTAGGAAGAACAATTCTGAGAAAGATTACAGACACTGAAAATGGGGAAGCAGCAGTTCAGCAAGAAAAAAGTAAACAACCAAATTACAAAATAGGCACAGGATAGGGATAGACACTTCACCAAAGAAAACATTCAGATGCCAAACAAACACATGAAGAAATGGTCAAAGTTCCCAGCTATCAGAGAGAGATGCAAATCAAAACAACTATGTGATATCATCTCACCCCAGCAACATTCACAAAGTTCAACAGAGAAGCAAACAACAAATGCTGGCGAGGTTGTGGAGAGGTTGGAGCTTTTTTTCACTCTGATGGGAATGTAAAATGGTCTAGCCACAATAGAAGGTGGTCTGGCACTTTCTCAAAAATTTGGAAATAGAAATTCCATTTGATCCAGCAATTCCACTACTGGGAATATACCCTAAAGAAACTAGAGCCATGATTCAAACAGATGTATGCACACACGTGTTTATTGCCATGTTATTCACAACAGCAAAGAGTTGGAAGCAGCCTATCAACAAACAAATGGATAGAAAACTGTGGTTCATCCTAGCAATGGGATCCTACACAGCATTGAAAAACAACTCATGAAACATTAACATAACAGGAGGGAACCTGGAGGACATTATGTTGAGTGAAATATCTCAGTCACAGAAAGGCAAAGATGGCATAATACCACTGTTATAGGACATATATGGAGCAGGGAAAAGAATGGATAGATAATGAGCAGATGAGGAGAATAACTGTCCAAAAAGAATATATGATTAGCCATTATGTGTATGACAATGATCTGGAAAAGGGGATGCATTGTAGGGAGGGTGAGGGAGAGGAGGAGGGAAGAAAATGTCCAACAATTAATTAAAAAAGAGAATGAAAGGGTTTTTCAAACCTAAAAAAAAGTGAAAAGATGTGTTGCGATGGTAAAGTCTGCTGTTAGGGACCTCTCCAAAGTACTGAAGAGCAATGGTCTCTCTCTGGAGACTAAGGAGCATCTGATACGGGCCATGGTCTTTACTATCACTTGTTATGCATCAGAGAGTTGGACAGTGACTAAGGAGGATAGAAGGAGAATTGATGCCTTTGAACTGTGGTGCTGGAGAAGAGTACTGAGGGTACCATGGACTGCTAGGAAAACAAACAGATTTGTCCTGGAAAGGGTTAAACCGGGTGTCTCCTTGGAGGCAAGGATTCTGAGGCTCCATCTAACATACTTTGGACATGTTGTGAGGAGAGACCGGTCCTTAGAGAGGGACATCATGCTTGGGAGGGTGGAGGGACAGTACAGGAGAGGAAGGCCCTCTATGAGGTGGATTGATTCAGTGACTGGGATAATTGGGATGGGAGTGTCAGAGACAGTGCGATTGGCACAGGACAGAGCGGAGTTTAGGGCTGTTGTACATAGGGTCGCTATGAGTCGCAGGCGACTCGACGGCACATAACAACAACAACAACATGTCAGAGACAGTGTGATTGGCACAGGATAGAGCAGGGTTTAGGGCTGTTGTACATAGGGTCGCTATGAGTCGCAGGCGACTCGACGGCACATAACAACAACAACAACATGTCAGAGACAGTGTGATTGGCACAGGATAGAGCAGGGTTTAGGGCTGTTGTACATAGGGTCGCTATGAGTTGCAAGGGACTCGATGGCACATAACAAGAACAACAAAAATTTTTTAAAAAAAAGGTGAAGCAGTTTTGAAATTGAGAGCTAGCTAGTTAGAGGCTGGAAGAGTAGGGGTTGTTTTTGCTTTTGTTTTGAGCCTAGAAGAGTTATAAGGCACCTGCCTACTTGATCTCAGTGGGGGGCTAATGGTGTAGGTGTGTCAGAGACAATAAGGTTGGCTCAGGATAGAACTCTTGTACATAGGGTCAGGTAAGTGGCAGGTGACTTGATGGCACATAACAATAACAAAAACCTTCTTGATAGCATCCAACATCTTTTTGTTGTTGTGTACCATCGCGTCAGAAACGACCCTTGGCTGACCCTCTGGTGGGTTTTCAGAGGCAGTTAGATCACAGGGGAAGATATAGCCCATCTTTCCCCTGCAGAGCAGCTGATGGATTCAAAACGAGTGCTTTTGGGATTGCAGCGCAGCTTCTTACCACTAAACACAGACTCCCTGACAGCATCTTCACTCTCTTGTACTGTTTTAACGGAAGCACCTCATAAATAGGTGGCTTTGACATATTTTTCTGGGAACAGTTTTGAAGTTCAAACTCACGGCTTGACACGGTCCAAACTCTCTGGCTTCTGCGCAGAGGCTTCTTCTCGCCGTTGGCTCTGGAAGAAAGTCCTTGTCCCTTCAGCATGCGTGCCGGTTCCGTGGAGAGCCCCACATGCCCTGGCATCGATCTCGCCCCATCTCTGCTTCTTTCATCCACCTGCACAACCTCTTTCATATCTCAGAAAGACCGACTTCAAGCACAGGCTGTGCTAACCCAATCTTATCAACATCACAAAGACGGCTCGTTCCCAAATGGGAAGATCACCACAAGCATTGTGTTGGTGTTGTTGTTTGGTGCCACCGAGTAGACGACTCACAGCGACCCTATGAACAAACAGCCTGAGCACTGTTCGTACATAGAGTTTCCGGAGGCAAGCCATTTCGGAAGTGGATGCCGCTCCTGCTTCCAGGCTTGATTTAGTCCTTACGTGTCCTAAAGTTGACTGCAACTCACAGCGACCCTATGTACAACAGACCTAAGCCTTGCCCAACCCTGTGTCATTCTCACAATCCCCACTGTGTGTGAGCCCATTGCCACAGTCACCAGGTCTTAACCACAAGCATACAGGTGAGAGTTTGCAATGCTTATTTTTAGAAGATGTCATAAAGTGCTTAACAGCTTCCCATCTAAGCAGGCCCTTTTCTGGTAAGATAAAGGGGCTTTCTGACTTGAAGCCGTTCTCACTGACCAAACCTGGGACAATTTGAGTGTCAAGAGAATAAGGGTAATAGTAGGCTATCACTCATTGAATTAAATAAGGATTTATAAAAATATACTGATATAAATAAATAAGGAAGAGGGGACACTCTTCCTTGTTGTAAGAAAAAAAAAAGTAGATTTAGAATATTAGGCAGCCATTGTTGGAATAATGGATTCCAGGAAGAAATGTCAGTGGATAATAAATTATTATTGTTGTTGTTAAATGCTATTGAGTTGAGTACGACTCATAGTGACTCTATGAACAAGAACTGAACATTATTCTATCCTGTACCATCATTACGAACCCCGACCACCCATGGCCACAGTCACCGTATCAGTCCATCTCATTGAGTGTCTTCCTCTGGGAGCTCTGGTGGCCTAGTGGCAAGAAGCTGCACTGCAATCCCAGTGGTATGTGGTTTGAATCCACCAGATGCTCTGCTGGAGAAGGAGGGACAATGTACTCCTGTACCAGTGAGATCTGATTTGACGGTACACACACAAAAAAACCCAAGAAAATAAAATAAAAAAAAGAAAAGAAAAGAGAGTCTTCCTTTCCTTCACTGACCCTCCACCTTTCCAAGTATGATGTCCCTCTACAAAGAATAGCCTCTTGTAACAACATGCCCAAAGTATATGAGATGAAGTTTCGCCATCCTTGCCTCCAGGGAACACTCTGGCTGCATTTCCTGTGAGAATGTGATTGCTCTTTTGGGAGTCCATGGAATATTCATCACTCTTCTCCAATACCAGAACTAAAAGATATATACTTCTCCTATCATCTTTATTTATTATCCAGCTCTCAGATACATGGTAAGTGGCTGGGAAAACTATGGTGTGAATCAGGAGAACCTTAGTATTTAGACTGACATTATTGCTCTTCAGAAATTTGGAGAGGTCCCTGACAGCAGACTCTCCCGATGCTCTGTCTCCAAATCTTCTACCTGCTGGAACAAAGGGTGTTGGTTGTGGATCCAAGCAAGATGAGCTCCTAGACAATTTCAGTCTTTTCTCCATCTGTCATGATGTTGCCTGTTGGTACAGCGGTGAGAATTTTTGTTTTCTTTTTTTGGGGTGGTTTTTTAAAAAAACTATTATTAATTTCAATAAAAATTTACATAGACTTTGGATTCCCATTCAATCATTGTTGCACTTTTCAAGCCTCCCAACCCTCCCCCTTGTATCCTACCCTCTTGGAAAAGTAAAAGAAAAATTCTTTCATTGTTTTACAATCCCTCCCCTCAGGTCCACTCCACTGTGCAGCCTTCGCTCTGGACTCCTGTCATGACAAAAATACCCAATCACATATTCCTTTTAAACAGTTCTCTCCTTCATCTGTTTCAATACAGCATACATTATTGAACCCATCTTTCCCAGTCTTCCCCCAACTCCAATGTCAGTCCTGTTTTACAACAGCGGCACCATGCAGTATTTGTCCTTTTGTGACTGAGATATTTCACTCAGCATAATGTCCTCCCGGGTCACCCATTTTGAATAATATTGCTTGAGTTCCTTGTTTTTCAATGCAGCGTAGTATTCCATTTTGTGAATATACCACAGCTTCTCTAACCATTCGTTTGTTGATGGGCACCTGGGTTGTTTCCAACTCCTTGCTATTGTGAACAAAGCCACGATAAACATGCGTGTGCATATATCTGCTTGGATGTCAGTTATGGTCTCTTTGGGGTATATTCCCAGTAGTGGAATTGCTGGGTCAAATGGTATCTCTATCTGCAACCTTCTGAGAAAGCGCCATACCACCTTCCACAGTGGTTGCACCATTTTACACTCCCACTAACAGTGAATAAGGGTTCCAGTTTGTCCACAACCTTGCCAGCATTTGTTGTTCTGTTAAATTTTGCTATTCTGACTGGGGTGAGATGATATCTCATAGTTGTTTTGGATTTTTGTTTTCTTAATGTTGAGATGTAATCCATATTGAAGACCGGTCTCACGCCCCAGCAAGTGTGCAGTGTCACTAGTGAGCTCATTTCCAGGGAAGGAGGCTGAGCCAGGGAGGAGCTGTCACTCAGCTGGGAAGAGGTTGGGCTGGGACTTGAACCTACACAACAGAGCTCTTTCCTTCAAATAGATGCTGCTCTTCTGTAGCAAGTGCCTCAAATCCTCCTAGCTTTTCACAACAAGGTTTTGTAATCTGCTTAATGCAGTTTGTTGATAGTCTTCCTTCAATTCTGATGTTACATTCTTTCTCATAAAGTCCAGTTTCCCTAATTATTTGCTCAGCCTACTGATTGAATAGGTGTGTAGAAAGGATACATCCCTTATAATTTTATTATTTGTTTCTATAAAGTTGGCTTCCAACCTGATAGACACCATGTATGATATGCACCATCATAGAAATTGGTTGGGGATCAGGTTGTTGTGATCTGTTTTCACCGGCTGCTTTTCCGATGTAATCACCAGGCCTTTCTTCCTAGCCTTAGATGACAAGCCTATTCAAAATCACTGTTGTTGTTTGCTGTAGAGTCAGAATCAACCTATAGCTGATCCTCTAGTGAGTTTTCAGAGGCAGTAAATTGCACAGGAGGAGACTGCCCATCCTTTTCCCATAAAATATATGGCAGATTCGAACTGTGTGCCTTTGGGATTGCAGAGCAGCTTCTTACCACTAGGCCACCTGAGTGTTCTCAACTTCATAACAACACACAAACCATCCGTAACGTATGAGTGTGTGCAGTATGAACTTCTCTAGATGAGAGAACCCAGGCCTACTTCACAAAAGGCAAGAATTCAGCCCTGAACCACCAACATCCCATATTAAAAAATAAAAAAAAAATTCCTGTTGATTTGATTCTAACTCATAGACACCCTGCAGGGTGTTTCTAGAGCTGTAAATCTTTGTGGGAAAAGAAGGTCCATCCTTCCGGTAGGCACGAGCCACAGACTTTTTGCCTAACCATCAACCACTTAAGCACTGTATGACACAATCTACGGCCATGAAATAAATTCTGACTCATTGAATATTCAGTGTCTTTTACAGTATACATCTTAGGGCCAGGAACTGCTCTTGTTATTGTGTGTGCTGTCGAATCGAAACTGACCCATAGCAGACCCTCCAGTAGGTTTTCAGGGGCAGTTAACCACATAGGAGGAGACTGCCCATCCTTCTCCCTTGGAGCACCTGGTGGATTCGAACTGTGTGCCTTTGGGATTGCAGAGCAGCTTCTTCCCACTTGGCCAGCAGAGCTCCCTTCAATTCTGATTCATATTGACCCTCCATAGGGCTTCTAAGACTGTAAATCATTGTGAGAGGGGACTGCTTAGCTTTTTTCCTGAGGAACGCCTGGTGGATTTGAACTTCCAGCCTTTCCGTTCACAGTCTGGTATGTCAGACACTACACTATTGAAGTTCCTTACGCTGCAGTTCACTTGCACCTTGTCATTGTGTTGGAGCCGACTCGTTGCTGACCCCACAGACAGTTTTCAGAGGTTATCAATCACAGGAGAGGAGACTGCTCATCTTTTCAAACCACACGCCATGGGCTTGGCAGTGCAACTCCCTATGGACTAGAACAGTGTGTGAAATCTTATGAGAAAGAAGATATTTACCTACTTTTAATGTGTTTCCTTACAAGATAGTTGGTAATTACAAAAGGAAAAACAGGAGCTCTGCAATCCCACGATCTTGTGGTTCGAGTCCACCAGCCGCACCACAGGAGGAGGAGGGGCAATCTCCTCTTGTGTGATTTATTGCCTCTGGAAACCCACTGGAAGGTCAGCTGTTGGTAGATTCTGACTCAGTGACAAACAACAGCATAGGGAGCCCTGATGGCCTCATAGTAAGGCATTGCACTGCTAACCCAAAGGCACGAGGTTCAAATCCACCGGCTCCTCTACAAGAGAAAGATGGACAATCTCCTCTCATGCATTTCATAGCATCTGAAAACCTCCTGGAGGGTCATCTATGAGTCGGTTTCTACTTGAAGGCACATAACACACCACCACCACCACCACCACCACCATCACATGAAGAAATGTGGCAGAAGGTGCCTGAAAAAAACAAAACAACAAACACAAAACACCAACAAAACAAAAAAGCACCACAAAAAACCCAACCAGCTTTTACCAAAAGTGGAACAAACTGCTGTGGGGAAATGTGATGAGAAATGCGTCGCTCATGTCTGTGGAATCTCTACTGTAAGATACTGTCGTCAGCGGGAGCTTAGGAAGCAGAAGACAGGCCTTCTACAGCTGAGGGACCCTGTGCAGCTGAGGGACCCTGTGCAGCTGAGGGACCCTGTGCAGCTGAGGGTCACTGTACAGCTGGGGGACCTTATAAAGCTGAGGGACCTTCTAAAGCTTGGACTCTGAAGGGAAAGAAAAGAGATAAAAAACAATGAAGGACTACAACAGAACAACTATTCTAGATGAAAGGAGTCTATAAAGACACGCCACCCAAGCGCAATGTGTGCCTTAGGATCTCCTTTAACATTTTAAAGACAGTTGTTGAAATGAAACGACAATGTGTAGATTAAAGAATATTGTTATCAATATTAATTTCCTGCTTATGGTCATTTTGTGGTAGTGAGAGAACTGGCCTTTGGTTTTAGGAAATACATCCTAAGATATTTAGGAGTAAAGGGATGTCATGCCTGCAATTTAAGTTATTTTAGGGGAAATGAGTGTGTGTAGTTTCACAGTGCAAATGTGTGATAAAATAGTAACACTTGGGGAATTTAGATTAAAAGATTCTTGAAAAGTTCTAGGTTTTTTCCCCCTCTACAGCAATCTGGAACTGTGTCATCATTTTGAAAGTATTTTTGTACATTTGTCTTTTTTTTCATAATATTCTGTTATTACCAATTTAATTTCAGCTGAATCTCTCGTGATCTCTCTTTCTTTTCTTTTTTTATTAATTTTAATGAAAGTTTACAGAAACTTAGGGTTTCCAGTCATTCATTGTTGCACTTTTCTCCCTGCCCACTGCCTCACCCCCAATTCACTCTTCTCCTTGAAAAGTAAAAGAAAAAGTCTTG
>NW_006399836.1:8237610-8238727 GCF_000299155.1 Elephantulus edwardii
CTCAGTCTCCTTCCCTGGAAATGAGCTCACTAGTGACACTGCGCACTTCCTGGGGCGTGAGACCCATCGTGCTGGTACTCATTAGTGTGTGGCGTAGCACAGACCTTGATACCAGATCAATAAAGAACCAGGGAGAGCCTCTCTGCGACTTGTTAGGACACTCCCTCGGAGAAACTTGCCTGGTCCCCAGCAGAGTCCCCAGCACATTGTCAGGGATGACCTCACTCCACTGAGAGATCCCACCTCCCACCAGCAGGGAAGGGCTTTGTTCCTAGTTTCTGGGGAGGGACCGCCTTCTAACAACCCTCTGCCCCGATCTCTAACTGGCCCAGCCGGTCCCCTGCTTACCTGTCTGCCTGGGGTCCAGAACTCAGCCACTTCCCCCTGCAACTCGAGCTGATGCTGTGTCTTATCTTTGACCCCAGCCCTGGCTCTGCAGGCTTAGCTCTGTAGCCCTGGCTAACCCCGGTGTAGGGGTCTCAGTTTCCCCAGCTGCACAGAACCTAAGAAGAAATAGGTGCTTTTCAAACACCCTCAAACCACCATGGCTTTTCTGTAAAGGAATATTATTGACTCTGAGGTCAACCTCACTTTGTGAAGCATCTAGAAGTTGGACTGTGTGGCCGGGCGGGGTGTGTGTGTGGGGGGTAGCCTGGGCTGCTTAGAGGTTCTCTGAAGATCCTTCCAGGCCTGAGATTTGCTTTCAGGACCCTGCGGGACCCAAACCTGCCGGAGCTTCAACCCTTCCTGACACCTTTGGCAAAGCAGTCCTTCCATTGACTGGGCCTAGCTGAGCCCACATCGCCTGTGGATCCTTTGCTGGGTGGAGTGAGGTGGAAGGGACCTCTTCCAGCACCTGCAGGCATTGATCCTGTTTGGAGGACTCCCATCCATGGAGTGACTCTCACAGGATTTGTTATTAATAATAACACGTAATATGTTGTTGGAAGCAGGAGAGGCCTCCACTTCCTAAACAACATGCCTCCAGAAACTCTATGAACTTGGATAAGTGTTGATAGTTAGAGAAAGGCTTTCAGGCCTTTTACAGAGTCGCTATGAGTTGTGCTCCGCTCAAAAACAATCAATAACAACAACAACACTTCATTATTGTTTAAGA
>NW_006399836.1:8239037-8245517 GCF_000299155.1 Elephantulus edwardii
GAGGTGTGGCCTTTGGGTTAGCACTGCCGTTCTCCACAGACCACACAATCCGTTGTTGTTTCTGTGTGCCGTGGAGTCGGAACTGACCCATAGCTGACCCTCCAGCGGGTCTTTAGAGGCAGTAAATCGCATGGCAGGTGAGGAATTGCTCATCGTTTCTCCATGAAACAGCTGGTGGATTCGAACTTCATCCCTTCCAGGTTGCGGTGTAGTTTCTAGGCCGCTGGAGCTCCCTAACACAATCTTTCAGCGTGGACATATTTCCTCAGTTCCTCTCTTCTTGCCGAAGAAACCAGCCCCTCCTCCTCATCCCCACCCCACACCCAACAGGACTCGGTGTGTCGCACACAATGAGATGGGCTCCGGTTAGGGTTCAGGGCTATTGGACATAGGGTCGCTTTGAGTTGCAGACGACTTGATGATACATAACAACAAAAACAACAACAATAACAGCAGTGGGTAAGGAGTTGTACTGCCAACCCAAAGGTAGGCAGTTGGAATCCACTAGCTGCTTCAAGCGAGAGAGGTGAACAATCTCGTCCTGTGTAATTTACCGGCTCTGAAAACTCCCTGAGAATCAGTTATGAGTCTGTTTTGACTTGACAGCAAGGAATTGTTTTGTTGTTGTTATTACATTCCAAGGTCTTTATAATCTCACTTTTCTTTTCCAATAAAACCCCTCCCTGTTGGGGAGGGGTGCACAAACAATCAGCCCATTTTAAAACAGAGGAAATGACTGATGGGTCCTTTCACCGACTGCCTAGACAGCCTCTCCTGGCTGCCAGGAGAGGTGCTTACACGTCCTAATCTCTTCCACCATCTCTGAGTGAAGTATTATTATCATCCTGTTGCGGATGAGGAAATCGAGATAGAGACGTGAGGAGACTTGCTTAATAACACACAGCTAGTCATGGGCAAAGGAGGACTCGAACTCAGGCCGCTCTGAAGCCAACCCACTGCCCCTGTCAGGAATACCAACCTGAGCTTTATTACTGAGTAGGGAGAGAAAAGCAATGGTTTGAACACATCTAGAGACCCACAGCAATTACTCTTTTTAAATTGTTTTTCATTCATTCATTCATATATATTTTGTTTTATAATATTAATTATAATACTATTTTATCACAACTTCTCATCCAACCTACAGCAATTACTCTTTACAGTTGCTTATGAGATGTTTTCCGGTGCCTTTAATGTGTTCTCATGACATTCTGTGAGGTGTCTGTGTCACCTCCACTTTACAGCTAAGAACACTGAGGGCTGGAGAGAGAAAAACCACTCGCTCACCACCACCCACCCCCTTACCCCATCAGCCACGTGTGAATGAATGTGTGAGTCTCGCTGTCTCTTCACCAGCACTGGATATTCACATTTTTTTAAAGCTCTGCTATTTTTTTTAGGCAGATACTATCTCACTTTAGCTTGTACTCCTCTGGGTATGAATGAGCTTGGAGAGAATTTTATCCGCCGTCTTCTATGCAGTCAATCAATTCTTTCTGGTACAGTGACTCTCTATGTTTCCTCCATTTTCTTTTGATGCTTTCTGGGTCGTTTAATATCTTGCCCATAGCATCCTTCAATATTGCAACACGAGCTTAAGTTTGTTTTTCAGCTCTGTCAGCTTGAGAAATGCAGAGTTTTTATCTTTTTTATTATTAATCTCAATGAAAATGTATAGAGACTTTGGATTTCCATTCATTCATTGTTGCAGTTTTCTATCCACCACCACCCCATGCCCCACAGTACACTCTTCTCTTTGAAAAGTGAAAGAAAAATTCTTTCATTGTTTTATAATCCCTCCCCCAGGTCCACTCCACTATGCAGCCTTTGTTCTGGACTACTGTCATGACAAAAATATCCCTTTTAAAACAGTTCTCTTCCTCATCTGTTTCAATGCAGTATACATTATTGAACCCATCTTTCTCAGTCTCCCCCAACCCCCATGTCAGTCCTGTTTTACAACAGTGGCACTATGCAGTATTTGTCCTTTTGTGACTGAGATATTTTGCTCAGCATAATGTCCTCCAGGGTCACCCATTTTGAATAATATTTCATGAGTTCCTTGTTTTTCAATGTAGCGTAGTATTCCATCGTGTGAATATGCCACAGCTTCTCTCTCCGTTCATTTGTTGATGGATATTTAGGTTGTTTCCAACTCCTTGCTATTGTGAACAAAGCCGTGATAAACATGGGTGTGCATATATCTGCTTGGATGTCAGTTATGGTTTCTTTGGGGTATATTCCCAGTAGTGGAATTGCTGGGTCAAATGGTATCTCTATTTGCAACTTTTTGAGAAAGTGCCACATCTCCTTCCACAGTGGTTGCACCGAGTTTTTATCTTTTTATTCTCCAATTTCAGCTCTCTGCACCTTCCATTATAGTACTTTGCTTTGTTCTCCCAACTGCCCTTAAAAATCTTTTGTTCGGCTCTTTCAATTTGACATGTTTTCCTTTAGTTTTGGCTTCTCAATGCTTCAATGCAATCTTTAGTCTCTTCTGACATCCATTTCCATTTTTTCCTTTCTCCTCTGTCTTTGTAATTACCTTTTGCTTTCCTCATGGATGATATCATTGATATTATCCCCAAACTCATCTGATCTTCTATCATTCATGTTCAATGCCTCAAACCTATCCTTAAGACAATCATGAAATTCAGATGGAATCGATTCAAGATCCTATCTTCATTCCTGTGGACTTATTTTCCTTTTCTTCTGCCTCAATTTACACTTGCATATGAATAATTGATGATCTGACCCACAGTCTGCCACTGGCCTAGTTTTGACTGCTGATAATGAGCTTCTCCAACAATTTCTTCCAAAATTTAGTCAATCTGATTCCTATGTAGTCCAGGTGAGATCCAGGTGTAAAGTCTCCATTTGTATCTTTTAAAAAGGTATTTGCAATGAATAAATAATTGTAAAAACAAAATTCAATCACTCTATTTCCAGCCTTATTTCCATCACCAAGCCAAGAACACAAAGATTTTTACCACTGGACTGATAGACAGCCTAGAGAGGAAAGGGAAACGGAACAGCTTTATCTTGCTTAGATCCACAATTCACACTGCTGGTACCAGTAGTCAGGAAATAAGGAGAAGCATTGCACTGGGAAAATCTGTAGTTAGGGACCTCTCAAATTATTGAGGAGTAATAATGTCAGTTTGAGGACTAAGGTGTGTCTGGTCATAGTTTTTCCAATTACTTGCTGTGCACCTGAGACCTAGACAATGAATAAGGATGACAGAAAAAGAAATGACACCTTTGAGTGCTGGTGTTGGAGAAGATCACTGAATAACTCATGCACGGCCAAGAGAACAAATAGATATGTACATCTTGCTGAGGGTGCAGCCAGAGTGTTCTTTGGAAGCAGGAATGATGAGGCTTTGCCTCACATATTTTGGGCAGTTACTAAGAGGGGCTAGTCCTTGGAGAAGGATAATGATGTTGAGAAGGACAAAGGGTCTGAGGAGAAGAGGAAGACAGTCAACCAGGTGGATTGATACAGTGACTGCTGCAATGGGCTATTGTGTGTCAGGAAGTGTGAGGATGGTGCAGAATAGAACAAGTTCAGATCTTTCGTTCGTTCATAGAGTGGCTATGAGTTGTACTTGACTCAACAGCACTTAACAAAAACAACAACTATGCAGTCAGCATTTGAGCCCTGGACTGCCCAGTCCAGACCCCAAACTCAGTCGCACTGCCTTCTGTTGGTCAAGCTCTGAACTAGTTTTTTGTTTTTTGTTGTTTTGTTGTTTTTTTTTTAAATTGACTATTTTTTAAAAAATCACTTACTGGGAGCTCTGGTGGCCTGGTCGCAAGAAGCTGTACTGCAATCCCAGAGGCGCACGGTTCGAATCCACCAGATGCTCTGCCGGGGAAGGAGACACAATTTCCTCCTGTACCTGTCAAATCCAATTTGACAGCACACACACACACACACACACACACACACACACACACACAGAGAGAGAAATAAAATTTTTTAAAAAAAATCACTTATTGTTGCACATTTTCCTCCCTCCCCCTTCCTTCCCTGTCCTCCAGGCTCTGAACTCTCATCATATCTCTGTTCTCCTCCCTGGGCGGAAGAGACACATCATCCCACATCCGTTTTGTACTTTTTCTCTCTACCTTTGGGATTTGAAATGTTCCAGATAAGAATATTTAAGGAGCATGCTCCATTACAGATGTAATCTATATAGATTCAGGAGTGATTTTGTAAGTAGGTAATGCACAAAGCGGTTCTTATGAAGTAGAAGTTAAAAAGGTCCCAAATATCCAACTTCTCCAAACTGTGTGCCACTCCCTCACCCCTAACATCAACTTCTCCTCCCCTTGGGCCTCTCCCTCTTGTCTTTGACCTTGGGTTCTGTACTTGCAGTAACACAGCATAGAATGCACAAATGTTCACATCGTTTGGAGGTGGTTGTTATTGTCAGGGTCCATCAAGTCTGCCCGGACTCGTAACGACCCTCTGCGCAATAGAGCCTGCCCTGTCCTGCCCCAGCTTTGCCATCTCTGTAAACAACGTAACCCGTTGTTACCGCTGTCGTGTCACTACATCTTGCTGAGGTCTTCCTCTCTTTCTCTGACCCTCCGTGTTTCCAGCATGATGTCCTGATTCAGGCCATGGGCTTCTCAACCACTTGCTATGCCTCAGAGAGATCACTCAGGCTGACAGAAGAAGACTTGTTGTCCTTGAGCTATGGTGCTGGAGAAGAGGACTGTGTATCCCGTGAACGGCCAAAAGAACAGAGAGGAGTGTATCCTTGGAGGCAAGGATGGCGAGTCTTCTCTTTCATACTTGGACATAATGCGAGGTGAGGCTTTTCCTTGGAGAGCGACGTCATGTTTAGAAGAGTGGAGGGCCAGTGAAGGAAAAAGGAAGACCCCCAATGAGATGGATTGAGTCCAGCAATGGGCTCTACTGTGTCAGAGACGGTGAGGATGGCATCTGATAGTGCAGGGTTAAGTCATCAGGGTTAAGGGCAAGGCTTATAAGGTCACTATGAGTTGTACTCGACTCGAAGGTACCTAACAACAACAACAACAACAACAACAATGTTGCTTTATCAACACAACAGACAACTCACTTCAAAAAAGGACCACAGACATAGGCACAGGCACAGAGGGTAGCATTTATAATAGAATACAAAACTATGTAAGGAGGATTGTGGCTAGAAGGGCCGTGCTAAGTAGTTCACTATACTGTGCAGATGGAGAAAATGTAGATACGCTCTTGACAGAAAATTTGGAGACCATGAAGCCCGCAGGAATTAACAGAATACCAAATGGGATGTTTCTACAAGTGCATGCAAGGCTGGAACATGCCCACTCGTCAATGCCATGAAACAAACCTGGAAAACAGCTTCCTTGGTCAAGCAAGAAGAGAAAAGTAATCCAGTAGAAGGTGAATATTACAGAACAATGTTGTTATTATCACATGCAAGTAAAGCTTTGCTGAAGTTCATTCAAAAATGGTGGTCTTGGGACATCCATGGGGAAGTGCTACAAATTCAAGCCAGATTCAGATGAAGATGTGGGACGAGGGATATCACTGCTGATGTCAGATAGATTTTGACTGAACATAGAGAACATAAAAAGAGGTGTTCACTGTGTTACATTGACTGCCGAAAGGCATTCGAATCTGTGGATCATAACGAACGGTGACTAACAAACACGGTCAACAATGGGATCTGAGAACATGTAACTGCTCACCTGGAACCTGGGCACAACCAAGAGGCCGTTGTTTGACCAACGCCTCTGACCTTTTAAATTATTTGAACCTCTGACCTTCAAATCGCAGCCAAGGGTTTAACCTCTGTACCCCTAAGAACTCCTTTCAGGGGATACTATGTGTTTTAAATTTGCTCACTTAATATTTTTTAAATTCTTTTGTTGTTCTTTTATGAAAAAGTAAACAAATTTCTTGTTATTTGTTGTTGATTTTTTTAAATTGGGTTGTTTACAAAGTTCGTATACATTGTGTTTCACACTATTCCTCATTTATATTGTTTCATACAATCATTCTCATGCTTTACACTTTATAAAATTAATCACCATGGCATCTTGTCCATCATTACCTTATCTTTTCATTCAGACCCTTCTTAAACCCTTCCCTCCCTGCCTCCACCCATCAAGTTGTGAAACCCTGTGGTTTCGCCCCTGCCTATCCTCACCCCTCCTCTTCCACTCCTTCCCCCTTGGGTTCCCACCATGTTTTATTAGCTATCCTTCTATTTTTACAATATACTGTGTGGTATGTTTTTTTAAAAATTATTTTTATTATTTTTTTTGTGTGTACCGCCAAATCAGATCTGACTGGTAGAGGAGGAGATTGCCCTTCCTTCTCCAGCAGAGCATTTGGTGGATTTGAACCGAGTACCTCTGGGATTGCAGTGCAGCTTCTTGCCACTAGGCCACCAGAGCTCCCTACAGTATACTATGTGTTTTAAAATAAAGAAAGACGTGTCAGGGTTG
>NW_006399836.1:8246632-8253253 GCF_000299155.1 Elephantulus edwardii
AACAACAAATTATGTGCAGGAAACACAACCTTGTTTGCAGAAACTAAAGAGGACTTGAAGCATTAATAATGAAAATCGAAGACTACAACCCCAGTCTGGATTACACTCCAACATCAAGAAAAAAAAAAAATCTTTACATCCGGGCCAATAAGCAACATCATGATAAGTGGGAAAAAAATATTTGAGTTGCCAAGGATTTCATTTTACTTGAATTTGCAATCAATGCCCTTGAACGCAGTAATCAAGAAACCAGATGATGTAATGTGTTGGGATAATGTGCTGCAGAAGAATTCTTTAAAGTGTTTAAAAGCTAAGAAGCTGTGTTGAGAACTCAAGTACACCTGACCCAAGCCATGGTGTTTTCGATTTCCTTATTTGGATGCAAAAGTTGAACAATGACTAAGGAACCTAAGAAGAATTGATGCCTTTCAGTTATTGTGTTGATGAAGAATATTAAATACACCGTGTTCCTGACTCAGGCCATGGTCTTCTAAATTGCATCAGAGAGCTGGACAATGAATAAGGATGATAGAAGAAGAATTGCTTCCTTTGAATTGTGATGCTGGAGAAGAGTATTGAACATACCATGGACTGTCAATAGAACAAATAGGCTAGTCCTGCAGAGGGTGGGAAGCAGACTGCTCCATGGAGCCAAGGATTTTTAAACTCTGTCTCATGTACTTTGGGCATAGGGCATGGAGGGACCAGTCCTTGGAGAAGGACATGGCACTGGGAAGAGAAGAGGATCAAAGCCGGAAAAGAAGATCCTAGATGAGCTGAATTGATACAATGACTATGGCAATGGGGGTTGGAGAGAATGAGGTTGGCTTAGGAGAGAGCAGGGTTCAGAGCTATTGTTCACAGGGTCGCTGTGAGTCCTTGTCCACTCCACGGCACATACCAACCACCAGAGAAGAATGATCACATCTGTCTGGGAAGATGTTCATCCAGACTGCTCCTTAGAAGCAAAGATGCAGAGACCCCAACTCACATTGTGGACGTGTTTAAGAAGGGACCAATGCCTGGAGAAAGACATCATACTTGAGGCAGTAAAGGGCCAACAAGAAAGAGGAAGCCCCTGATTGAGGTGGACCGTCACAACAGCTGTAACTACGGAGTCACACGTATCAACAATGTGAGAAAAGAGAGGGAATGAATGGGCAGCGTTTTTGTTCTGTTGACCACAGGGTTCCTGGGAGTCAGACCTGACGACAAGCATGACTGTGGACCACTCACCATTCAAAGTTGTGTGCACTGGATCTCAGTTTTCCCATCCATGATTAGTTTTATTATTGGTGGTGTTAGGCTAGTTGCTAGCACCTACACTCAAGCCTCATAGCTTTATATTTCATTTCTTCCCTCTTTCTCTCTTCGCCACGAAGTGGAAGCTGACTCCTAACTGATCCTCGATCTGGTTTTCAGAGGCTGAAAACTTCACACAGGACAAGACCGTCCCTCTTTTTTCCTCAGAGCAGCTGATGGATTCAAACTGCCTGCCTTTGCGTTGACAGTGCAACTCCTTACCCACTAGGCTACCAGAGCTGTCACTCAGCACTATAAACTACCAACTCTCTCTACCTCCCCTGTTACCGCAGCAGCTTTGTGCTCTCGTTTTAGTGAGATGAGCCTTTATCTTTCTGGAGTAGCCTCTTGTTGTTGGAAGTATGAGTGATTCCTAAATTTTTGCCATAGAAATAACGTGTGATAAGCAGATATATACATTCATAAAATTCCACATACATGATTTCTTTAGTATACTTAAAAAACAAAACCAAAACAGGGCCAATGACCACAGACACTTAGAGTTGCTAGTTGCAAATTACTTTCCCAAAGGCTACTATCTGTTTGCACTTCCACTAGCTCGCTGTCTCTCTCACTCGTTCTCTCTCTCTCTCTCTGCACTTCACCGCCTCTTCGCCAGCACGCACTGGGTACTATAATTTTGAAAATGCTGCTGGTTTTCTAGACAAATTATGTTTGTCTACAAACAAAGTACTATTCCGCTGAATATGATGGAACTTGACTATGATCCCTGTGTTTGCTAACCAGTTAAATTGTGGGGTTGTGTGCGTGAATTATCTGTTCATGTGCTTTGTCTACTTTAGATAATGCATTTTAATGTTTGCAGCCTGATCTTTTAGGACCCTGAAACTTAGTTCTGCACAGCTCTTCTCTCCATCAGCCCCATTTTTCCTCTCTAAAACCCCACCCTACCCACAGTATAGTGAATGTACTTGGAATTGGGTTATTCCTAATCTGAGACCTCTCTGTGTCACCAACCTGTTAAATCGTAAACCTGGGGTATCACCATTATGTTTGCTCCACTTTTATACACCAACTGCTTAGGATTCTGGGGCAAAACAGCCATCACCACCACACTCCATAACCCCCACAATTGTAGCCACAACCACAACAAAACCTATCTCCACACTCACAACATGCCCCTCCCACCCCCCCACCCCCAACCACAGCTGTAACCACAAATGCCTTCTCTCCAATCACAGTCAGCTCTCAAGACTCCAGGAGTCCTCCTTTGGGTCCCTAATCAACACACCTGCCTTCTTCAAACACCAGGACTCCCATCTCCCACTGCACTACCATTACCCTCCCCTCCACTGAGTACCACCCTGCTGTCAGGGTCCAGGAGGAAAAACGTCCATCTGAAGAACACCCCCCCCATCCCCACCCCCACCCCGTCCCCGGGCTCCAGGCAGCCACCTCACACTCTCTTCCTCTCTGTCCCATTTTTCTTTATTTATTTGGCACGAACGCAATTATTTACTCACCAAAGGAATGATCCCACTTAAACCAACATTTTGAAATAATTGCATGTAAAATGTGGCAGAAGGAATCAAACACAGTAGTGGGAAAGAACCTCACCCAAACAAACAGAAAGCAGCAGTGTGGAGATCTGCTCATGGAACGGATTTTATTCATTCTCATAGCTAATTCCTTTCCCAAGCCAAGATGGGAGGTTTAGTCTACTTTTTCACAGATCCGAGGACAGGTGACATTGCTCAGGACGCATTCCACCACTGATTTCCCATGTTCCTATTTTCTGTCTATTGTGCTTCCTTCCCATCCCACGCCTGATGTTGAAACAAAGCACCGTCTGGAATTTCTCTTTCGGGGAAGGATTACAAATCCTATTGATTTTTCATGGCCTAATTCATACACATTTTGTTTCAAAGCATCAATTACCACTGATTAGTGTGATTAACTTATTACGACTGCACAATCGCCCCCTGATTGTGTGGCATGATTGTGTGGCGTCTTTCTTTTCACGGGCTCACTGGTTTTTAGTCCCCTCTCCTGCTCCGCCCCATCTCCTGTTCCCTGTCCTGATAGAAAGGATTTCTCGGGCTCTCCTTTCTCCTGGATCCACGTTTCGCCCCCTTGTCTTCTCCCTCAGCACCGAAATTTCCCCAAGTGCCCCTCACCTCTCAAAAGCACCCCAAAGCCCTCATCGTCTCTGCATCACGTCCCTAGCTTCTCCCCTTGCTTCGCCTTCTCTTTCGCAGCCAAACCTAGCGTCATCTTGGCTCACTGCCCTCTCCCTTCCTGACCCTGCAGTCCCGTCCTGCTTCCACAGCTCCTCTGAGTGGACTCTTGCCAGGGTCCCAGAGACCTCTTTGTTGTTGAGCCCAGGGTCCAAGTTCACACTTCATCTGTCTGGTCCACGGACAACATTCAGCTCTGCTGGGGCTTCTAAGACTCATCTTTCTCTCTAACCTCTTTGGTTTCCAAAGTCCCTGAGTGATGCAAATGGTTTGCAGTTGTCTAACTCAAAGGTTGGCAGTTTGAACCCACCTAGTGGCACCATGGAAGAAAAGCCAGATGATCTGCATCTGAGAAGATTACAGTCAAGAAAAACCATGAGTCACCTTGACTCAGACACACCTGAAGGGTTTCGGTTTGGGTTTTTCTTTCCTCTCTCTGCCTAGTTCCTCTTGAGGATTTGATTATGAGTGATCATCAGGCCTTTGGCCTTTGTCTTCCTCTCTCCCTGAGGAATCTGTCACTTCCCAAGGTTTCAGGCGTCACATGGTGCTGACAACTCCCAAATCCACATTTTAAACGCATCTGTCTCTGGTGATCCAGATCCGTCGGATCGCCTGCATGATAGGCGTGAATTCCCCCACCTGCCTTTCCTGGCACATCCAATGCTCACCTTATTCCTCCCGTCCCACATCCCCTCTCACTTCCCTACGAGGCTGGTGTAATAAGACTGTGGGTGGCATGAAGGTGGCAGCATGTGACCTCTCTCCACTAACTTCACAAAGGGAAGAGATCTCATTCACAAAATCATCAGTATGAAACCGATTCTTATGAGGTCCCACATGCCAGCTCACTCCCCACACCTACTTCTACCAATTTGAACACCAACTGTCCCTCCCAGGGTCTTGCCTCTCTACTTCTGGGTCTAGTAATCCATCACAATGGCCACAATTATGATCATATCTTTGAAGCAGTTGGAATCTGGAGAACAGATAATTTTTAATTTTATTAACAGTCAGGTATGGGCTATTTGGTATTTTCTATTTAATTAACAATCAGCTGTGGGCTGGGAGCCTTTTGTTTAAACCAATTAGGACTTGGTGGGTGGGCCTTTGTGATTAAAAGTTGGTTGGGCCTGAAAAGTGTGAAGACTGATTTGATGTTCCCCTTACAAACTAAATTTCCAGCTTATTGTGTTTTTGGGGAAACATTGTTCTAATTGGTACAGCACTTGTCTGTCAGTTTGCTGTACTGAGATAACTTGTCGATTGCTATGATACTGAAAGCTGTGCCACTGGTGTGTCAAAAGCCACAGGGTTTCCCATAGAGGACAAGTTTTACTAGAGCTCCCAGATTAAGAAAGACGGGGAAGCGGGATTTGTCATCCACTTCTTTAATAACAGGCCTCTGAAAACCCTATGAACTGTAGGGAGATGTGGATAATTATAGTGGTATAATTAGTGGTAGAGCCCAGACTGGAAGTCAATTGAAGTGATGAAAAATAATGGCAAACATCCTTTAATAACTGGAACATGGAATGTACATAGTTTGAATGTTGGAAAGCTAGAAATTTTGAAAATGAAATTAAGTGCATGAACATCCATGTATTAGGTATTAGATGAAATGGACTAGCTCTGGACACTTTGACACCAGATAACCACATGCTGGGAATGAAAAGCAAAGAAGAATGGGTGTTGCATTCATAGTAAAAAAGTTAGTTTCAAGTCTATCCTGAAAAACAATGTTGTAAGTAATGGGATATTATCAATACACATATAAGGAAGACCTATTAATACAACTATTATTCAATACATGCTCCTACGTCTAGAGCCAAAGAGGAAGAAATTGAGAATTTTTACCAAATCTTGCAGTTCAAGATTGACCGATGATGCAGTCAAGATGGATTAATGATAATTGGTGACTAGAATACGAAAGTTGGAAACAATGAAGAAGGAATTGTAGTCAGAAAATATGGGCTTGGTGACAGAAATGAGGCTGTAAATAGAGTAATTGAATTTTGTATTGTCAATGATTTGTTAATTGCAAATAGCTTGTATAAAAAACATAGTGACTTTACACATCAGCCTTACCTGGTGGGCTGCATAGGAATCAGATTGGCTATATCTGTGGAAGGAATCATTGTTGTTATTATTATGTAACATTGAGTCACTTGTGACTCATAGTGACCCTATATACAACAGCCCTGACCCCTGTCCTATCCTGAGCCAACCTTATCATCTTTGACACACTTACCCCCACTACCCAATCACTGAGTGAATCCATCTCATCAAAGGTATTCCTCTCTTGCGATGTCACTCCACCCTCTCACGCATGACATCCCTCTCCTAATACTTGTTCCTCTTTGCAACATGCCCAAAATATGTCAGATGAGGCTTCAGAATCCTTGCCTCCAAGGAGCAGCCTGGTTTCACCCTCTCCAGGATGAACCTGTTTGTTCTCATAGCGGTCATGGTATAATCAATACTCTTCTCCAGCACCATAGCTCAAAGGCATCAATTCTCTTTCTATCATCCCTAGTTATCGTTCAGCTTTCTGATGCATAGCAAGTAATTGTGAAGACCATGGCCTGGATCAGGTGCACCTTAGTCTCCAGACTGACATTGTTGCTCTTCAGTAGTCTGGAGAGGTCCCTGACAGCAGACTTTCCCAATGCAATTCGTCTTTTGATTTCCTAGCTGCTGGTACCAAGAGTGTTGACTGTGGAGCCAAGCAAACTGAAGCTGTTTACAATCTCAATCTCTTCACCATCTATCATGATGCTGTCAATCAAAGAAATACTTAGAGAAGCTCAATATCAGCAGTTAAAACTAGGGTGGAGCAGACGGTGGGTCAGAACATCAATTACTTATGTGCAAGTTCAAATTGAGACTGAAGAAAATGAAAACAAGTCCACGAAAACCAAAATATGATCTTGAATCTATTCCATCTGAATTTCAAAATCATCTTTAGAATATATTGGCCGGGGGGGGGGCGGGGAAGAATAGGTTTGAAACAACAAACACTAGTGATGGAAGGCCAGATGAGTTGTGGGATGATACCAAGAATATCATCCATGAAGAGTGGAAACAGTCGTTATAAAGACAGAAGAGAAAGAAAAAACTG
>NW_006399836.1:8254093-8255217 GCF_000299155.1 Elephantulus edwardii
ATTTATCCAAGTTCATAGAGTTTTCAGAGGCATGTTGTTTAGAAAGTGGATGCCACTCCTACTTCCAAACTATTGAACTGTATCATTGATGTCACATGCAAGCAGCGAGAATAGTAAATAAGTAGGGAAATGCCAGAAGTTCATGCAGGATTTAGAAGAGGCTGTTAGCACCAGGAATATCACTGCTGGTGTCAGATGGATCCTGGCTAAAAGGAAAGAGTACCAGAAGAATGTCTACTTATGCTTTATTGACTATGCAAAGGCATTTGTGTGGATCATTGAGAAGAATGGGAATCCCAGAGAACTTAATTGTGCTCATGTGAAACCTATACCTGGACCAAGAGGCAAAGAGAGCAAGAGAACACTACGTGGTTTAAAATGAAGAAAGGAGTATGTGAAGCTTGTATTCTCTCTATAGCTCTATTAAATCTGTATGCTGAGCAAATTATCTGAGAAAGTGGACTCTATGAGGAAGAACGGGGCATTAGGATACAGACTCATCAATAACCTGCCTTATACAGATGATACAACCTTGTTTGCTGAAAGTGAGGAGGACTTGAAGCACTTCTTGTAGAAATCAAAGAATATAGCCTTCAATATGAGTTGCATCTCAACATCAAGAAAACAAAAATTCTTACCACTGGACCATAAGCAACATCATGATTGATGGAGAAAAGATTGAAACTGTCAACAACTGCACCTTAGTTGGATCCACAATCAATACCCTTGGTACCAGCAGCAGTTGGGTAATCAGGAGGTGGGAAAGTCTGCAGTTAGAGACCTCTCCAAATTAGTGAGGAGTGATGATGTCAGTTTGAGGATTAAGGTGCGTCTGATTCAGGCCATGGTCTTTCTGATCACTTGCTATACATCTGAGAGCTGGATAATTAATAAGGATGACAGAAGAAGAATTTATGTCTTTGAGCTGTGGTGTTGGGAAGAGAACTAAACATGCCATGGACTATAAAAGGACAAGCAAATATATCTTGGAGAAAGTGCAGCCAGAGTGGTCTTTGTTTTTTTGTTTGTTTGTTTGTTTTCTATAATTATATTTTATTAATTTTCATAAACATTTACAGAGATTTGGGGTTTCCATTCATTCATTGTTGCACTATTCTCTCTAC
>NW_006399836.1:8257052-8260070 GCF_000299155.1 Elephantulus edwardii
TAGGAAACACATAGACTATTATGGAGATTGATTTTGGAATTTAGATGCACTGTTATCAATTGTGCTTAGCCGTACATGTTCATATCCTTGAGGATGTATCATGGAAGTGTTGCAGCCTAGAAGACACAAATTTAACTAACAAGTTAAAAGTACATGAGTCAAAAGTTAAAAGTAATAATATTCCAAGTATAGGTTCTAAGAGTGGCACAAATCAAGTTACAGAGGGAAGGTAGTTCTTAAAATAAAAGACAGCCCTTTCCTAGTGCAATGTATCTTTTGATTTCTTGACTGCTGGTGTCAAGAGTTTCATGGATCCAAGTAAGATTAACTCATTGACAGCTTTGTTTTTCCCATTGATCATGATGTTGACTATTGGCCCAGTGGTGAGTTTTTGTCTTCTTGCTGTAGAGAAGCTCTTGTTTTTGTTTGTTTGTTAGGTGCTCTACGTGGAATATGACTCATAGTGACACTATTAACAACAAATCTGAGCCCTGCAATTATGCTGACAGAAAGAGAGCGAAGCAGAGCTATAGAGTCAGGGTGGAAAGACAAATCGTTAAAGGATATAAACCTGGTAAGACGGTCTTGCTCTAAACTGTCCCTCTGGGCAAAGAGGACAAAGGGCTGCAACCTGATGAGGAGGCCTGCTTCAACTGTCCTTCTCAACTAAAAGGACACTTCTCCCTTTAAGATACGATTTTTAAAAAAACAGCTTTTGTAGCTTTCTAAGATTGAGTTACATACTTGTCAGAATCATTATCTTGAGAAAGATAGAGTAATTCATAGTTAAACATAGTGAGTTCTACAATCACAAAGAAGCTAAATTTTCCTTGTCAGTAAATGCAGAAACTGTTTGACCTGTCTGCAGATATTCTGGGGACCTGATAGAAGGGCATCACCCACCTCCCTGAGGACAGACATGGTCATGTGACTTGCTTTGGCCAATGAAGTACAAGCTGAGGAGTCACGTGTCACTGCTGAGTAGTAAGTTTCAACGCTGTAGGACCTGTTTTTATCACATGTCCCAACATTAGCCTGAGTCCCCAGGAACTGTGATAAGCAGAGCCTTCCATCCCTTTCTGTATTGGATGTGAACAAAGACAGAAACTGGTGCCAAGCCCAGGAGACGCAGGGGTTATTTGTTATTGCAGCAATTTCAGCCTATCCTGCCAACTTGACTCATTATGAATCTGTAACTGTGCTCAGGAGAACCATACGGGCCACAGTGCTTTCAGGATACACAGCTATCAGCCCATCTGAGGCCAGCCCCGATGCTGTGTGTCATTGCTGACTCACATCCCGTGTGTCACAGGAGAGCCATGCTCTGGAGAGTTTCCAGGGGCTGGTATTTCACAAGTCAGTCCCAGGGTCTGTCTTCTAAGGATGTCTGAGGACTTGAACCTGCATCCAGCATGCTGCCTATTCGCACCACTCGGGGACTCCACAGACTGCATATTTAAAGCACGTCTGTGTTAAACTGTGGGCTTTTTAGGAACAGAATATGAACATCTTTGGTGTTCCACCTTCCAAGAGTGAGGCTGTGCACATAGTAGGGACTTTGCACCTATTGGTTGAAGACACTGAGGTGAGGACAAGAAGCCTAAGAGATGGAACTGCCCCACAGGGCTTCCAAGGCTGCCAACCTTCACAGGAGCAGACTGCCACACGTTTCTCCAGCAGAGCAACTGATAGGTGTGAACAGTTGCCGACAGGGACAGCATGGAAAGTTTTAATCACCGTATCACCAGTCCTTAGGGATTCCTCCACTCAATTTTGTGTTGTTTTGTGCCCTCAAGTCAGAACTGACTCATAGCTGACCCTCTAGCACGTTTTCAGAGGCTATAAATCCCTGGACCAACAAACAACATCATGATAGTTGGAGAAAAGATAAAAATTCTTTTTTCAGGGAGCTCTGGTGGCCTAGTGGCAAGAAACTGCACTGCAATCCCAGAGGTGCACGGTTCGAGAAGGAGGGACAATCTCCTCCAGTACCAGTCACATCCAATTTGACGGTACACACACAAAAAATAATAAAATTAAATTTAAAAACAAAATCTTTTTTCTTGGCTCCACAATCAGCATTCTTGGTACCAGCAGTTAATGAATCAAAACCCATGTTGCATTGGGAAAATAAGCTATGAAATATCTCCCCAAAGTACTAAAGAGCAACATGATAGTTTAAAGTGTAAGGTGTAAGGAGCTCTGGTGGCCTAGTGGCAACAAGCTGCACTGCAATCCCAAAGACATGTGGTTCAAATCCACCAGATGCTCTGCTGGAAAAGGAGGGGCAATCTCCTCCTGTACCAGTCAGATCCGATTTGATGGCACACACACACACAAAATAATAAATTTAAAAAAAAAAGAGAGAGTAAGGTGTGCCTGGTCCAAGCCATGAGGAATCAATTCCTTTAAACGTTGGAGAAGAGCACTGAATAACCCATGGGCTACCAAAAGAACAAACAAATATAACTTAGAGAAAGTGCAGCCAGAGTGCTCCTTAGAGGCAAGGATGGTGAAAGTTCGTCTCACATACATTGAGTGCTTTGCAGGAGGGACCAGTCTTTGGAAAAACATATCATGCTGGGAAACGGGGCCAGAGAAAGAGAAGACCCTCAACAAGATGAACTGGGAGCGTTCTCCTCCTGACTCGGTATGGTGCTTTCTTTTCCACAACTGTGATAACAGGATGTCTTCAGGAGCTGCAAAAATTAGGCACGCTGACCCCAACGTCAGAGCTACAGCTGTTATGCCTGATGGTCAAGTCAAAGATACCAGCCTGTCCGACTATTTCACCCTCTTGACGTCACCTTTGTATGTCGTTTGGAAATCATTGCTTTCAGTGACAGGGCAGAATTGAAGAAGCTCGTCTGCCAAGTGATTGGCGCTTCTGCGGATGCTCACTTCCGGCACCTGGCTTGGATGGACGCGCCCAAGAGACAAGGAGGGCTAGGACCCATGAACATTTCTCCAGTATCAGACCCCAGGCTCACCATTGTCCAGGATGTTGGAGTCTTTTTT
>NW_006399836.1:8260900-8266871 GCF_000299155.1 Elephantulus edwardii
TTTTTTTAACATTTGTCAAAGTTTATTGCATGCCAGGCTACTCAGCAAGGGGAGTAGCATTGGGGGTTGGGCTTAGGGGGGTTTATATGGGGTTTTAGCAAGTGTGTTTTCAGGAGTTGTGAGATGAATTGACGTTGTAGTAGCTTATTGGTGCATACAATTTCTGGTTTTGGAAAAGGTCCTAATATAAGGAGTTATGGTTCTGGGGAATATCCTGACATAGGATTTTCTGAGTTCTGATTTTGGAAAATGTCCTGACATTGGAAATTTTTAGTTGAGCTTCAGCATACATTTTGATTTTTAGCCTAACATTCTCACATTTGTGGTGATAGGGGGCAATGAGGTCTTCTGGTTGCTTCCTGCTGGATGGGGGTGCGTAGTGGGGTTAAGGGAGGCGGGTATGTTATGCTGTCTCATTTGGAGGGAGCGGTGGATACTTCATCATGCACAGTTCACTGATGGTTTGGTTGGTAAATGGGTGAAACTGCTTCTTTGGTCTTCATGAGAAGGTTGGTAGGTCTTTGCACTGGACGTAAGGCCAAGGGGATGATGGAGTCTTAAAGGCAGGCAAAGATATCTCATTCAGGGGCCTATTGACCACTGATGATAAAGGGACGCTTCTGTAAATCACTATAAATGAGCTCCCTGTTGGTCACACTGTGGAGGAGCCTCTTAGACTCCTTCAGGCCTTCCAGTTCACAAACACGAGAAAATGTGCCCAGCTGGCTGGAAGCCTGGAAGTGACATCATCAAACCTGACATCCAGAAAAGTGAAGAGTATTTCTCTAAGCAGAAGTGAGTGCTGGCCCACAGTGCCAGACTGCAGTAAGCAGCATTGAGAATGAAAACATCTTTTGTACATTCTTGGCTTTAGACTGGCCCAAGCTGTGGTATGTGATGGGATAGGTCTTTCCAGCAGAGGCTGGGGACGGTAATGTTCTTCATGGTGGAAATGGCCAGAGCTACGCTGTTGGAAATAGCTTGCCTCTGGGAACTCTCTGAACTTGGAGAAGTGATGAAAGTTATACAAGTGTCTAGGTCTTTCATTCATAAGGTCTCAGTGAGTTGTCTATGATTTGACAGCACTTAACAGCTACAACATAGAGAGCTCAGTTGGGCTAGTGGACAGAAAGTGATGCTACCAAGTCAAAGGTGGGTGATTTTAGTCTGTGGCCCTCAGGCCTGGTTTTAATTGTTTTTGATCAAACTTCTTCTACGTGATACAGCACTGGTCTGCCCGTTTGCTGTACAGAGGTAACTCGTGGTTGCTGTGAAGCTGAACACTGTGACACTGATGTGTCAGATGCCATAATGGTTACTCATGGTGGACAGTGTTTGGTGGAGCTCCCCCACTAAAACAAGCTTGGAAGCAGGAGTGGCATCCACTTCTGAAATAGCTTGCCTCCAGAAACCCTATGAACTTGGAGAAACAAAAGTTAGACAACTGTTCAGGTCTTTCATTCATTGGGTCACTGAGTCATCTACGACTAGACAGCACTTAACAACAACAACAGCATGCTGTTGGATAGGCTAACTGATGTGTGTACCAGTAGTAGCGGGACATGAGACTATTAATCTTTTGTAATTTCTATTAAACTTGAACCAAGAAACAAGAAGAATTGACACAGTGCCTGTAATGATGGGCCCAAGTGTAGCAGAAATGATGAGATGGCTCAGGATAGGGAAGGGTTCAGATCCACTGTTCAGAGAGCCGCTTTGAGTGGTAGTTGACTCAGAACATTAACAATAACATAAATCACGTGAGAGGAGATTGCCCATCCTCAGTGTCACCTGAGCCTCCTATCCTGAGCACACAGGAACTAGGCAACGGTTGGCACGTGACGTGGATCCTTGCCCAGTGCCCATGGTCAGTGTCCTCACATGCTCTATGGAGCTTCCCAGCTTCCTGGGCTGAGTACCAGCTTCCCTCAGGCCAGTCTCTCTGGGTGGAGGCCCCCAGACCAGGGAAATCCTGCCTTTCCTGACCAGGACTGGCTACCCCCGCTCGGATGGGAATGTGTGTGGCTGCTGCTCCACAGTCCCAGGTCACCTGCCCTCATTTCCTTCCTGCAGGGACATTAGCCCCAGAGGCACCTCAGCATTGCCCAGCCGCCTCACTGTCCGTGGCAGTGGCGGTGGAGAGAGCTCTCCATGGCACTTCGCTGCTTATCGCCCTTCTGAGGCCTCAAGTCTGAAGATCAAGTCCTTCGTTCTCAGCCTGGAATTCGAGTCCCTTCATAGTCTGTCTTTGTGTCTGCTCATCAGCTGACACATCAGGCTCCAGCAAAACTCAGCCTCTTGCAGTTCCCCAAATAATGCCCACAATCTCATGATCTTGACCTTTACCCAAGTTGTTCCTAGTCCAGCTGGCAAACTTCTATTCAACCTCCAAAACCCAACTTAAGAACCGAACAGAAGCTTGCCTGGTGCTGCCTGGTTGATTCTGACTCACGACAGCCCTGTGTGTTACAGAGAGAACTGCTTCATAGAGTCTCATGTCCTTGCTTGATTGTGGTTTTTCTTTTTAATTAAAAAAACCCCAACTGTAATCTCTATGGGTGCAGTGCACCAGACTTTTCCTCTGTGGAGCTACTGGGTGGCCTTGAACTGCCAACTTTTAGGTTAGCAGCTGATCACAAATGGCTCTGTCATTCAGGGACCTTGACTTAAGAGCCAAAACCCAAACAAAAGTGGAAGCCACTGTTATCACTGAGTTGATTCTCACAGAGACCCTGAGAACAGTGGGTAAACTTTTCTGTAAAGAGTCAGATACAAGAGTTTTAGACTTTGTAGGTCATATAGTTTTCTGTTGGTTGGGTTTTGTTGTTTCGGTGGTGGTATTTTTTCCTTATGGCTGGTATTTTATTTTTCAAGGAGGAATTCTAAAACATAACACTACATCAAGCTGAAAGGGTAAGTTTACAATAGACTGTTTTATAAGGATAAATGATAACACATACAATGACTTCATGCCCAAAAGATTTTTCTTTTTTTTAATTGAAATTTTAATGAAAGTTTATTAAGAACTTGGATTTCCATTTAGTCATTGTTGAACATTTTCCTCCCTGTCCCCCTTCCCCCCAGTTCACTTTTTTCTTTGGAAAAAAAGTTCTTTCATTGTTATACAGTCCTCCCACCCCGACCACTTTACCATGCAGCTCTTATTCTGGACTCTTGTGATGCCAATAATACCTAATTGTATATTCCTTTTATGGATGGTGAAGAGATTGAGATTGTAAATAGTTTTAGTTTGTTTGGTCCCAAAATCAACACTCTTGGAACCAGCAGCTAGGAAAATCAAGAGACAAATTGCACTGGGAAAGCCAGCTGTAAGGGACCTCTCCAGAGTACTGAAGAGCAATGACATCACGTTGGAGACTAAGGTGCACCTGATCCAGGCCATAATCTCTGCAATTGCGTGCTATGAATCAGAGACCTGGACAGTGACTAGGGATGATAGAAAGAGAATTGATGACTTTGAGCTGTGGTGCTGGAGAAGAGTGTTGAATATACCATGGACTGCTAGGAGAACAAACAGGTTTGACCTGGAGAGGGTGAAAACGGGCTGCTCCTTGGAGTCAAGGATTCTGAAGCTTCATCTGACATTATTTGGGCATGTTGTAAGGAGGGGCCCGTTCTTGGAGAGGGATATCATGTTTGGGAGGGTGGAGGAACAGCTCAAGGGAGGAAGACCCTCGATGAGATGGATCAATTCAGTGATTGGGGTAATGGGAGTAGGTGTGTCGGAGAAAGTGAGATTGGCACAGGATAGATAGAGCAGGGTTTGGGGCTCTTGTACACAGGGTCGCTATGAGTTGCAAGCAACTCGACAGCACATAACAACAACATATTCCTTTTATACAATTCTCTGCCTCATCTGTTCCAGTGCCATGTACATTATTTATCCCCTTTTCCTAGTTTCTCCCCAACCCCCTTGTCAGTCTAGTTTTATAACAGTGGCATTATACAGTATTTGTCTTTTTGTTACTGAGATATTTCACTCAGTATAATGTCCTCCAGGGTCATCCATTTCATATAATAATTCATGAGTTCTTTGTTTATCAATGCAGCTTAGTATTCCATTGTGTGAACATACCACAGCTTCTCTATCCATTCGTTTGTTGATGGGCACTTGGGTTGTTTCCAACTCCTTGCTATTGTGAACAAAGCCACAATAAACATGGGTGTGCATATATCTGCTTGGATGGCAGTTATGGTCTCTTTAGGGTATATTCCCAGTAGTAGAACTGCTGGCTCAAATGACATTTCTATTTGCAACTTTTTGAGAAAGCGCCATACTGCCTTCCACAGTGGTTGCACCATTTTACACTCCCACCAACAGTGAATAAGGGTTCCAGTTTCTCCACAACCTTGCCAGTATTTGTTATTTGCTCTTCTGTTAAATTTTGCTATTCTTACTGGGGTAAGATGATATAGTTGTTTTGATTTGTATTTCTCTTAGAGCTAGGGATTTTGAACATTTCTTTGTGTGTTTGCCATCTGAATGTCTTTTTTTTGGTGAAGTGCATGCTAGCTACAAAATCTTGATCTTAGAGGATATGATACACCTAGTGGGCAGCAGCACCTGGGTTTTCTAAATTAGCCAGCTATCATTTTTCTCCATCCTCAGATGTCTTGCTTTTGTTGCATGATCTCAGAATCCCTCTGTTTTTTCTGAGAGGTGATCAAGATGCCCTCTTCTTTTTCCGTTGCTAATCTTGGTTTTCTTCATGTTTTTCTGGTGGGCAAGTTCTCTCTGATTTCCACGGGCCACCCTGACCACTGGACAGAGCTTGGAAGAGAGCGACTTGGAAAATCAACCATTCCCTCAAACGCTCTGGTCATAGAGTTTTTCAACAACTGCTGAACTCTACCATTGTTGTTGGTGGTGGTGTTGTTGTGTACCATCGAGTTGGAACCAACCCATAGCTCACTCTCTGGTGGATTTTCAGAGGCAGTATATTATACAAGAGGAAATTGCCTAGCTTTCTCCCACAGGGTGGATGGTGGATTTGAACCATGTGCCTTTGCATTAGCAGTGCAATTTCTTACCACTAAGCCAGCAGAGCTCCCTTTACCACTGTAGAAAGCACAAAAGCACATTCCCCCCCCCCATACCAGTGACTGTTGAGCTGATTCTGTGTGTGTCACAACAGCCCCACCATGTCAGGGTACACTTGTGTGCTCCTTGGGGTTCTCTGTGGCTGATACTGCAGAAGGAGTTGCCACATGTTTCTTTCTGAGGTGCTCCTGGGTGGACTCAAACCTCTAGCCTTTCCACTAGCAGCTAAGCATGCTGACTGGTTGAACCCCCGGAGATTTCACGTAGTTGTTGGTAGGTGCCATCAAGTCGACTAGGACTTACAACGACCAGCCCGCTGAACCTTGTCCTATCTGGCTCCATCCTGCCGTCCCTGCCAGGCTTCAGCCCACCGCTGCGGTCATTGTCTCCATCGTCTTGTTGAGAGTCTGCTTCTCTTACGTTGACCCTTTCCCTTTCCCAGCATGTCGTCTTTCTCCGAGGACTCGTCCCTCCTAACATTAGGCCCAAAGCGTGTGAGATGAAGTTCCACCATCTTTGCCTCTAAGAAGCACCCTGGTTGCACTTTTCCCGTGACAGACGTGTTTGTTCTTTTTTTCCCCCAGAAGTTTTTTTTAAATTTTTTAAAATTATTATTAATTTTCATGAAATTTACGGAGACTTTGGATTTCCATTCATTCATTGTTGCACTTTTCTCCCTGCCCACCCCTACTCCCAGTACACTCTTCTCTTTGAAAAGTAAAAGAAAAATTATTTTATTGTTATTGTTCCTCCCCCCAAGTCCACTCCACTGTGCAGCCTTCATTCTGGACTCCTGTCATGACAATAATACCTAATCACATATCCCTTTTAAACTGTTCTCTCCCTCATCTGTTTCAATGCAGTATACATTATTTATCCCATCTTTCTCAGTCTCCCTCCAACCCCAAT
>NW_006399836.1:8267611-8268829 GCF_000299155.1 Elephantulus edwardii
TAGCTTGGATCAGGTGCACCTTAGTTTTTAAACTGACATCCTTGCTCTTCAGCTCTTTGGCAAGGCCTTTGAAGCAGCTTTATCCAATGTAACGTGGGGTTTTTTTTGTTTTTTTTTTTTTTTACTTTTTGATGATTGTCACCAGGGGTGTTGATTGTGGGTTAAAAGTGTGAAAAACCACACAACTGCTGCCAATCAGGTTAATTGTGACTCATAGCAATCCTATGGGACAAGATAGAAGCGTCTAAGGTTTTCCGAGGCTGTGATATCATTAATATCACATGCAAGCAAAATATTATTGAAGATCATTCAAAAAATTACTAGAATAGTACATAGGTAGGAAACCACCAGAAGTTGAAGCTGGATTTAGAAGAGGCTGTAGCACCAGGGATATTGCTGATGTCAGATGGATCCTGATGGAACTTAGAGAATATAAGAAGAATATTTGTCTGTGTTTTATTGACTGTGCAAAGACAATTGGTTGTGTGGATCATAACAAATTATGACCAACAATGAGAAGAATGGGAATCCAAGAACACATAAAACTGCACTCATGAGAAATACATAGTTACATTAAGAAGCTGCTGGGTGAAGACTGCAAAATAATACTGCATGGTTTAAAATCCAGAAGGGTGCATCAGGGATTTGTGAAAAAAAAAAAAAAAGGTTAAAAGCTAAAGTACGCCTGTTCCAAAGCACGGTATCTTCCAGTAACTTCTTGCTCGTGTGAAAGTTGGATCACGAACAAGGAGAATGGAAGAAGTGATGCCTTTGAGCTGTGATGTTGGCGAAGAGAATGAAATCCCACAGACTGTTAAAAAAGAAATCAAGTCTGTGCTGGAGGAGGTGCCGTCAGAATGCTCTTTAGAAATGGGGGTGGTGAGTTTTTGTCTCACACACTTTGGGCCATGTTGCCAGGAGGGGCTGTTCCTTGGAAGTGGACATCATGTTTGGAAAGAAGGAGGGTCAGTCCCAGCAATTCCACTACTGGGAATATCCCCTAAAGAGACCATAAATGACATCCAAGTAGATATATACACACCCATGTTTATTGCGGCTTTGTTCACAATAGCAAGGAGTTGGAAACAATCTAAGTGCCCATCAACAAACGAATGGATAGAGAAGCTATGGTATATTCACACAATGGAATACTATGCTGCATTGAAAAACAAGGAACTCATGCAATATTATTCAAAATGGGTGAGCCTGGAGGACATT
>NW_006399836.1:8269215-8298893 GCF_000299155.1 Elephantulus edwardii
TAATAAAAAAAAAGAGGGAGGGTCAGTGAAGGTAAGGAGCCCTCAACATGATGGTTTGACAGACACATTGTCTCCAGCACTGAGTTTAAGTGCAGCAGAGGGTGTGGGAACAGACAGGGTTGTGCATGGGACTGGGGTCACCCAGCTGCCCCTAAGGACCACAGGCTTCCCTTGGTGGACGCTGCATCGTTCTCCTGAGGACTGCTGAGGGCTGGTGGCTCAAACCTGCCCAGCTTTTGTTAACAGCCTAATGCTTAATCACTGAGCCACCGGGGCTCCATATAGGAAGCATGTTGTTGTTAGGTGTCATCGAGTTGAGTATGACTCACAGCGACCCTACGAACAACCAATCTGAATGCTGTTCTGTCAGGTGCCATCCTCACATGTGACCTCTGACACCCTCAAGCCCTTTGTTACGGCCACTGTGCCAATCCATTGCGTTGAGGGTCTTCCTCTCTTTAGCCCACCCTCCGCCTTCCCAAGCATGATGTCCCTTCGCAAAAAACCGCCTTTCCTAGCAACATGTCTGAAGTAAGCAGAAGGAAGCTTCGCCGTCCTTGCCTCCAAGGAGGATCTGGCTGCACCTTCAGAAGACGTGTTGTTGACAGTATAGTCATGTGTGAAGGGACATGAGGATTTCAGAATACTTTTAATTAAAAAAATATTGTTGTCGTTGTTAAGTGCCGTTGAGTTGCAGGCGACTCAGAGCGACCCTATGAAGGAGAGTCCTCCATGCTTGGGTGTTGTTTATCCTCTCTCCAGGTTCATAGGGTTTCTGGAGGCAAGCTATTATGGAAGTGGATGCCACTCCTCCTTCCAAAAAAATATTAAAAAATTAACAATTAAAAAAATGATAGGAAGCAGGAAGGATTTAGTTATGCCGCATATTTTACTCCCTCTGCTCATGTCATATCCACAGGATGGTTAACCAATGCCTTCTAGAAAGAATTTCTTTTTTAAAAATGTTTTTATTAATTAATTTTAATGAAAGTTTACAGAGGCTTTGGATTTCCATTTAGTCATTGTTGCATTTTCCCCCCTGCCCAACCTCCCCCACCCAGTTCTCTCTTCTCTTTGAAAAGTAAAAGAAAAATTCTTTCATTGTTACACAATTCCTCCTCCCAAGTCCCCTCCGCTACAGGTGGAGTGTAATGACCCTCTGCTGGGCTGATCAGACAAGGTGATGCTTGCAGGATGTCTCTCCTCATCCCTCACCTGGACCTGCAGCAGCTCCTAACAAGTCATCTGGCTTTGACTTTGATCTGATGTGAGCCTGCTCTCATCACTCCTCTGCATTCTCCCATGGCTCCCCACTTCCCTTTGCATCAAAGTCTGTAATGTCCTGCAGGTTGCATCCCCTCCCCCTCCACCCACCCTGCACCTCTGCCTCCCTGTTGCTCGGCATAGACCCTCCTTTACTCAGCCCTGTTCAACTCAAGCTTTTTCTGAAACAAACCAGGTCCTCCTGCCTCAGGTTCGTTGCTCTTGCTCTCCCTTTGTCTGGAATGCTCTTCTCCAGATTCTCCAGCCGACTCCCTCCTTCTACTCCATTAAACCTTTATTTAAATATCTCTCTTAAGTGAGGACCTGCTTGACCACTCTCTTTAAAATCACAGCCCACCCTGTTTTTATCTCTTCCAGCTTTTTACTTCAAAGCATTTATCATCATCTAACCTGGGTAGTTCAAATCCACCTGCTCTGATGAAAGAAGATGGACAGTCTCCTCCTGTGTGATTTTTACAGCCTCTGGAAACTTGCTGGAGGGCCAGCTATGAGTTTGTTCCACCCTGACAGCTTATAACAACAGCAATAACAATTCTGAGTGGGTGGGTCTGTGGTGGCATAGCCTGTAAGGGGTTGCACTGTTGATAAACGTCTCTCTCCCAGTTCAAATCCACCAGCAGCTCCTCATGAGAAAGATGGGCAGTCTCCTCCTTTGTGATTTACAACTTTAGAAATCCCATGGAGACCCAGCTATGAGTCAGTTCTGACTTGAAGGTGATGAGTTTGAGGTCTCCTGGGCGGGGAGCCCAGACGGTGTTGTCCGTAGCGAGTCATGCTGTTAACTCAAGAGCTCAGGGAATCTGTAGCCTCAGAATGGATTGTACAGCAGTGACTTTGACTTGGTTTGTTTTAAATTTTAGATGGGTGGCGCTCTGGTGGCACAATGGTTAAGCACTAACCAAGAGGTGGCTTGAATACACCACTGGTGGGGACCCAGGACAAAAATCTAGCAGTCTGCTCCCACAAAGGGAGTTCTTGTCTGTCACATACCAGTGCTCTGAGTGAGACCAAAAAATGACATACCACATCGGGCAGCACATTTGGTTCAGGATCAGCTGATGGCAGTCTGAAGCTCCTGAGTGGCTTGGCAGACGGAAGGCTTCCACATAGTCACAGCCCAAGAGAGCTTATGGAGCAGAGAGATCCTGTAACACAGGGGTCACCATAAGCTGAGGGGGGAGGTGAGTTGACAACAATAAACCACAGCCTCATGTGATATTTTCCCCAACACTTTTATTTTTAAAATGCCCAACAGAAGGACCAGTACAAAGGTATGCCTACGTACAACCCCCGTTTCAAGACTTGTTGGTGTTTTTCCAAGTGAGATGCTACAATAACACATCATCCAGAGACCCTTGGGGGTCATTTCGCCTCTGAGAAGCTCAATTTTATCATCTACAAAGTGGGGCTGAGAGTAGCGCTTCTCAGAATGGTTGCACCGTTCTCAGGATGAATGAACATGTGTAACACTGCACTGTGAGCGTGCCAGTGAGCAGATTTCCATGCAGCTCCTTGATGGAGGCTTGATCTAGTGTGTTCTTCTGGCCTCTGGGCTCCTTGAGGATGG
Organism: Elephantulus edwardii; assembly: GCF_000299155.1. Lineage (NCBI taxonomy): Eukaryota > Metazoa > Chordata > Mammalia > Macroscelidea > Macroscelididae > Elephantulus > Elephantulus edwardii. Next base: position 8,272,067 of record NW_006399836.1, read on the forward strand.
ATTCCTTGCTCTGTGATGTTTGTAGCTGCAGGGTATAACACAGCCCCCTCTACACAAGCTCTTTGACTTCACCTGCCAGCTTGAATTGTCCCTCCAGTAACCACTACCACCAAGTTGGTTCCAACGCACCACGACCCTCCATTGGGATTCCAAAGCCATTGGTCTTTACGAGAAGAGATTCCCCATCTTTCTGTTATGGAGCAGGTGATGGATTAGAACTTTTTGGTTAACAGCTTGATGCATTATGGCTCCAGGGCTCTTTGAATGCAATCCAGCAGGAATCTAGCACAGCCTACTTCTGTGCACTTTCTTCTCCCACTCCTTACATTGCTTGTTCTTTCAAAGCTACCCAGTAACCACCTCCACAAAGTCATCTCTTGCTTTACCCATTCAGTCAACAGCTTCCTTCAGACATACTAGTACAGGAGTACTCAGCTTCATCAAGGACTGAGAGGCTATTTGATGAATTTCTTTTGTGGATCTTTGAGTGTCTCCAATGATTGACCTAGATTTCTAGAACTTCATCTTTTAATTTTATTACGTGTGTGTGTGTGTGTATACCATCAAATCAGATCTGGTTGGTACAGGAGGAGATTGTCCCTCCTTCTCCAGCAGATCATCTGGTGGATTTGAACTGCGCACCTCTGGGATTGCAGTGCAGCTTCTTTGACCCAGATATCTGTGATTCTTTTTGCATTTCAGATTTGGTTGGTTGCCTTTGTTATAAAGCTGCTTCATGGACTCACCTTGAATACAAGGTAGTTGATGAAGAACGGGACTCATCCTGTCAAACCTACATTTTCTTTCATCAGGTTATTCCATAGTGAGTGGAATGCCTAGATTTAGCAAGTTCGCAAAGTCACTGATAAGCATCGCTTTACATTTTCTTGTTTGGAGTGTGAAGGACAAGATCTTTTCTTCAATCTTTCCTTTAATAACAAGTAGAAACCTTGGATCAAATATCCAATCTTAGTATGTAAAATATCTATCATTTTTAGACCCAGGTTTCCACTTGTTGCTAAGAGAAAGAATTGAAGGCCTAAATTCTCAATGAAAGTATCTTGCCCTCCACACTCCAAACAAGAGAAGTTAGAGTGATGATTATCGGTGAGCTTGCAAGCTTGCTAAAGGTCAGACATTCCACTCACTGTGGAATAATCTGATCAGAGAAAATGTAGGTTCAACAGGATGAGTTCCATTCTTCATTAACCACCTTGTGTTCAAGGTGAGTCTGTGAAATCATTCAAGAGGCTAGACTCTATGAAAAAGGATGTGGCATCAGGATTGGATCAACAACCTGCTTTCTGCAGATGACACAACCTTGCTTGCTGAAGTTGAGGAGGACTAGGAGCATTTGCTGTAGAGAGTCAAGGTCTGTAGTCTGCAATATGAATTGAAGCTCAACATAAAAAAAATGAAGATTCTCACTTGACCAACTGATAGCATTATGATAGATGGAGAAGAGATTGAGATTGTTAACAATTTCAGCTTGCTCAATTCCACAATCAACACTTTTTTTTAAAAAAAATTAAATTTTATTATTTGTGTGTGTGTGTACTGTCAAATCAGATCTGACAGGTACAGGAGGGGAGGTTGCCCTTTCTTCTCCAGCAGAGCATCTGGTGGATTTGAACCACATACCTCTGGGATTGCAGTGCAGCTTTTTGCCACTAGGCTACCAGAGCTCCCCCACAATCAACAGTCTTGGCACCAGCAGTCAGGAAATCAAAAGATGAATTGCATTAGAAAAATCCGCTGTCTGGAACCTCTCTTAAGTGCTGAAGATTAAGTCTAGAGATTAAGGTGCGCCTGATTCAGGCCATGGTCTTCACAGTTATTTGCTATGCATCAGAGAGCTGGACAATGACAAAGGATGACAGAAGAAGAATTGAAGCCTTTGAGTTGTGGTGCTGGAGAAGAGCATTGCACACACCATGGACTGCCAAGAGAATTAACAAGTCTGTCCTGATGAGGGTGAAACCAAGTTGCTCCTTCAAGGCAAGGCTTTTGAGACTCCATCTCATAGACTTTGGGCATGTAGCAAGGAGGGACTTTGGAGAAGGACATCATGTTTGAAAGGGTGGAGGGACAGTGCAAGAGAGGAAGACCCTGGATGAGATGGATTGACACAGTAGCTGGAGTAATGAGGGTGGGTGTGTCCTAGACAGAGAGATTAACTCAGCATAGAGTAGGGTTCAGAGCTACTGTGCATAGGGCCGCTAAGAGTCATAGTCAACTTGGCGGCACAAAACAACAACAACAACAGTATATAAGAATAGTTTCCTCATTTGTAAAACTACAGCTGTTGTTATTAGGTGCCATCAAATGCGATTTACAGCAACCGTGAACCCCATCCTGCCCTGTGCCACACTCAGTCTCTGAGATACTCAAGTCCATTGCTACAGTCACTGTGTCAATCCATGTGTTCCAGGATCTTCCTCTCTTTTGCTGGCCCTCTATCTTTCCAAGTATGATGTCCCTCTCCACAGAACATACATGCCCAAAGCATATGCAACAAAGCTTTGTAATTCTAGCCTTCAAGGAGCGTTCTGACTTGGATAATTTGAGAAAACACTTCGTAACTGGGAATACTCTGTGAAAATATTAATTACGATGATCAGTTTTATGAACCTGTCTAGAAAGCAGGTTTCCAAGGCTATAATTCTCAAAGGAGGAAACTGCTCGTCTTTCTTCTACAGAGAAGCTGGTGTCTTTGAACTATCAAGAGTGAGATTTTGGATTAGCAGCACCAACTCTCTATCAACTACACTAGAGCCCTGTTTCTTAACTAGATGCTGTTTACAGTGCCTCTGCATCTAGTCACTAAAATAATCTGAGTTCCTGAGGAGGTTAACACACTTGTAGTCACAGCAACAGTATCAGCAAGCTCACATCTCACGTGGTCAGACACAGGCAAGTTAGACCTAGAGTTGAAGAGGGGAGGAAGGTCATTAAAGAAAGGCTGTCCTGGTTCAATAATGTATACTGCGTTGAAACAGATGAGAGAGAAAACTGTTTAAAAGGGTTATGTGATTCGGTATTTTTGTCATGACAGGAGTCTAGAGCAAAGGCTAACAAGGTGGAGTGGGCCTGGGGGAGGGTTTGTAAAACAATGAAAGAATTTTTCTTTTACTTTTCCAAGAGGGGAGTATACTAGGGGGAGGGTTGGGAAGGGGGAAAAGTGCAACAACGAATGAATGGAAATCCAAAGTCTCTGTAAATTTTTACTGAAATTAGTAATAAATTTAAATTAAAAAGAAAAAGGCTGTCCTCCAAGCTCACTGGAGAATTGGTGGGTGACTAAGACCCACACGCTTGTATTTTATTATCCACATTATTGTTTTTTTAAAATTTTTTTTTTATCCACATTATTGTAAACAACTGGCATTTATGGAAATCCCACTATGTGGAAGCGTGGGGGCCAATTTTCCTCTAGTGGTCAGAACAAGTCTGTGAGGCAATGCTGTGTCTCTCCGAGACTGAAGTTCACAGAGTGGAAATCAATTGTCCAAGTTTCCAGAAACAGAGTTAAGACATTCCCTGAGATAGGTTTGGCATAGGACTGCCTGCTACGTTTCAAATAAACAACGAATCATTTATTTTAGCCTAAGTACAGTTAATAGTTTTCCTCCGACTAAAACATAATTTGCCCGTTTTATTAAGTCTGACAACCCTAGATTGAGGGTAAACCCGATGAAACCATTAGCAGGCTCCTCCCTGCTCCTCCTTTGTCTTCGTTGGTTTTATTTTTATCTTTCTGAGCGGTCATTAACCCGAGAGTTCAGACTTCAGGTCGCTCACCGTTTTAGAAACGCAAGCCTGAGAAGGGTCCAAAGCGCTTGCCCTTCACCAACATGTCTGCCAAAGGGCTGCCACGTGACGTTGCCTCACACAGACATGGCCGCGTCTCGCCGCCGACTATTGGCTTTATGCGGAAGCCCCGCCTTCCTCAGCGCCGAGAGCCCCTTCGATTGGGCAGTTGTCGGCGCTGCGGACCCCGCCCCTCTCCCGCCCTCTGCGTGCGGCGCGTGCGGCGGGGGCGTGGCCTCGGCGGCGGGAGGCCCCACGCGTGGCCTGGCCGTCACGTGGTCCGGGGCGTGTTTGTTTGCGGAAGTAGAAGGTGCTGAGTGAGCGGAGGTGAGTGGCGCACTGGGGACGCCGGGGTCCGGGGGGACCCCTTCCCAAGCCTCCCGGGCGCTGTAGACTCCGTCGTCTCCGTCGATACCATCGGTGGGGGCTTCCTCACGTCCCCCATGTTCCAAGCATGCCCCCCATTGACTCGGGTGCGATCCCCGGAGTGACCCCCAGCTTCCCCCCCTTTGATCTCCGGTCTTCTCCAACTCCCATCCTGCGAGTGCTCCAGTGTCACGTCGAGCCTGCGTGCGCCCCAGCTGCGGCCGTCACACTGTCCCCAGTGCCCCGTGCACCTAACGGGTGTCCCTTAGTGTCCCCGAGTCCGACCCTCTGCCCTTCATCCTCCTGGACCCCCGATCCTCCTCAGTTCCCTTCGATTGCTCACGCCCCCCTCCAGTGTATTTTCACCGGAGTCCCCACTTGCCTCTCTCTGATCCCCATTTCTGACTCCTCTTGTTGTAAGTGTCCCCACATTAAAGTTGGCTGCCTCCCACCGTGCCCCCACGTTCCCCACTGCCTTAGTCACCCCGAAGACTCCCAGCCGTGTGACCTGGGTGACCATGCGACTGGGAGGGACAAGCCTGTGGGTGTGGGAGCCGGGCTGAAGAATCCTTGCCCAGTGTTTTTTAATGAGCTACCCACATGACCCCAAACAAGGACCTTCCCTGAGCTTGCGGGTTTTTCTCTCACCTACCCTCTTACCCACCCAACAGGATGTTAGGCAGGTTTGGTTTGGCAACACTGGGGCTCCACCCTTGGGCTGAAAGCTTTGTTTTGTTATTGTCCCTGTTTTCAATGTTCCTGGAGTTTGGGGGTAATCCTTTTGAGTCTCAGTTTTTTTACTCATCTGTGACACGTGTGTGTGTGTGTGTGTGTGTGTGTGTGTGTGTGTGTGTGTGCGCGCGCGCGTGTACGTGAGTCAGTCACTGGAGGATGACTGGGACGTTCAGAATTTGAATGCGACAATGTAGAAGGCAAGGCTTGGACACCAGGTACAAATCCATGCTTTTAGTATTGTGTTACAGGCCAGGTGAGGGGAAGTAATGGGAAGGGAAGGAGAGAGTGTCAGAACAGAACGGAAAACGAGCGGCTATGCCATGAAAGTGTTGATCACCCTTTTGATTCAGGCTTCTTTATATCTGTGATCCTTACCATTTATTTACTCATTTAACCAACAATAATAATTATTGTCTCTGGTGGCCTAGTGGATCAAGTTGGCACTTCCAACTTTCAAGTTCATCATCTACTTCTGGGTAGAAAGGTGGACAATCTCCCGTGTGATTTACATCCTCTGATTGGAGAATCAACTATGAAGTGGTTCTAACTCAGTAGCAAAGAGAGACAGACGGGAGAGACAGACAGCGAGCGAGAAGCTTTAAATGACACAGTCTCCCCCCAGGAGCAGTTGGTAAATCCAAACCACCTCCCTTTGGGTTGGCAGAGCACCTCCCTACCCCTCGGCCACCAGACCTTCCAGACCTTGAGGTTGCCAATGTTACTTCCACATAATAGGGCAAATGATTTGCCCAAGGTCACACCAAGGATGAGGGCAGAGGTCGATTCTTTAGCCAGGTGATCCCAGAGCCTGTGTGCTGTGCCAGACCACCCACGTCTGGGTTGCCCTTGTACTCAGATAATTTTCTCCTCCCATGGCTGGCTGGCTTCTTGGAAATGATTTCCTTTGAAGGGAATTTCCTCCTCACTCAGCAGAAGAAGTGGCACCAGGAGATAGAGGAAGGAGACATTGAAGTGTGTGTGTGTGTGTGTGTGTGTTTAGGAGGGAGGGAGGAGGTGGCTGATGAAGGTCTGTAGTGAGGGGGAGGGCCTTTGCTTTGAACAGGGTGGATCCCTGGGAAAAGCGCTCAGCATCGTTCACAGTGGACTTTAATAGGTCATGTCTTCAATGCCTCTTCTGTCCTGCCCCGTTTCCTCATGATCTCATCCAGTCTCACCACATTAAGTACCGTCTCTCCCCTGACAACTCCCAAATTTATATCTCCAGCCCAGTCCAGACCTTTTCTTCAAATGAGAGACTCACCCAGCACCTCATCTGGAAGCATTTCCAGCTGGAAAAGTATTTAGAATTGAGCATCCGATGGCCATCCTCTGCACTGCCCGCCCAGACCTGCCCCTCCCACTCTCTAGCCCATCTCCGGAAATAGCAGTTTTAGTTTTTTTTGGTTCATCAGGCCAAGGCTGATCCCTGATACCTCCCTCTCACCCCGAGTTCAGCCTGCCCGTAAATCCCATAGATCTTTCAAAACCAAGCTGTTGCCCAGGTTTTCGATCAGGCTTGGATTCTTGTGGTCACCTCCTTCCTGGGCTTTGCTCCAGCCCTTGCTCCCTACCCCCCCACCCCCCAGGCTTTTCTCAACACAACAGTCTGTTTTGTTTGTTGGGTGCCATCAAGTCAAGTTCAGTTCCAACTCATTGTGACTGTAAACAATAAAACATTGCCCAGTCCTGTGTCCCTCTCACTCACAATCTGTAAAATGTCTGGGCCCATTGTTGGAACCACATCAGTTCATGTCAATGAGAGGCTTCCTTTTTTTCCACTTTACCAGCCAAGCTTGGTGTCCTACCCTGGGGGCCGGTCCCTCCTGATAAAATGTCCAAAGTGCATGCACTGAATGAAGTCTCATCATCTTCACAATTCATAACAGTCCTATGAACAAGAGTTGAACCCTGTCCTGCCCTGTGCCGTCCTCATCATTTCTGACATACTTGAGCCCAGCTGCAGTCACTGTGTCAGTCCCTCTCAACAAGGATCTTCCTCTCTTCTGCCAGCCCTCCACCTTTCAAAGCTTGCTGTTCCTTTCCAAGGAATAGTTTTTTCTAGCAACATGTCCAGAGTATAGGGGAGCTCTGGTGACCTAGTGGCAAGAAGCTGCACTGCAATCCCAGAGGAACACGGTTCAAATCCACCAGATGCTCTGCCGGAGAAGGAGGCGCAATATCCTCCTGTACCAGTCAGATCTGACTTGACGGTACACGCACACAAAATAATAATAAAAAAAAAAACAAAAAAAACCAAACATGTCCAGAGTATGTGTGATGACGTTTCACCATCTTTGCCTTCGAAGAGTATTCTGCTTACATTTTCTCCAAGACATATCTGTTTGTTCTCTTGACAGTCCATGGGATGATCAGTGCTCATCTTCAACACTACAACTCAAAGGTGTCACTTCTGTCATCTTTATTCACTGTCCAGCTCTTAGATATATAGCAAGTGATTGAAAAGACCATGGCCTGAATCAGGCGCACCTTAGTCTTCAAATGGACATCATTGCCCCTCAGTAATTTGGAGTGTTTGCTCCAATCCCTGAAGTAGCTTCTCCTCTCAGTTCTGTGCTCTGGTCCTGTGTTACCTCACTGATCTCACTGGCTACCTAATCTTCTTGGAACTTACAAGGCAGGATTCTGCCCCAGGGCTTTTGCACTTGCATTTCTCATTGTTTGAGAACTCTTCACCTGTTGACCCATTTGAGTTTCGCTCTCACTTTCTTATTCAAGATGAAGTGGTTGGTGAAGACTTCCCTGGCTTTTCTGTCATCAGCCACCCACATACCTCCTATCCCATCTCTGCTTTCTTAATCTCTTTTGCACTTAATCAACAAGTAAAGTTTACATAATATAAATTTTCCTTTTTGTCTTGCTAATTACTTGTGGTGGTGATGTTATGTGCCTTCGAGTTGCCTGTGACTCACTAACTCTAAACCCTGTGCTATCCTGAGCCAGACTCACTGTCTTCAATACGCCTGCCCCCATTACCTCAGTTACTGTGTCAATCTGTCTCATCCAGGGTCTTCCTCTCTTTTTTTTAAAATTTTTTATTGTATTACTTTTACGTATACTATCAAATCAGATCTGACTGGTACAGGAGGAGATTGCCCCCTCCTTCTCCAGCAGAGCATCTGGTGGATTTGAACCGCGTACCTCTGGGATGGCAGTGCAGTGTCTTGCCACTAGGACACAGGGTCTTCCTCTCTTACGCTGTCCTTCTATCCTTCCAAGCAAGATGTCCTTCTCCAAAGACTGGTCCTTCCTGGCAACATGCCCAGTGTCAGATGGAACTTCAAAATCCTTGCCTCCAACAAGCAACTTGGTTTCACCCTCTCCAGGACAGACCTGTTTCTGTTTGTACTCTTGGCAGTCCGTTCACATGTTCAGTACGCTTCTTCAGCATCACAACTCAAAAAGCATCGATTCTTCTTCTGTCATCCTTAGTCGTTGTCCAGCTCTTTGATGCATAGTAAGTAATTGTGAAGACCGTGGCCTGTATCAGGCTCACCTTAGTCTCTAGACTGACATTGTTGCTCTTTAACACTGGAAAGGTCCCTGATTTTTCCCCAGGAAATTCCTCTTTTGATTTCCTGACTGCTTTGTAGCCCTCTCTAAAAATATGAGTCCTAGGAGAGAAAAGGGTTTCTCTCTTGTTCTCTTTGCTAGTAAACCTTCAATTCTTAGAATAATACCACTGAATAGATAATAAATACTTGTGGCATGAATACGGAGGGCTGCTTTGTACCCTGCCACCAAGCCACAGATTTGTTGGTGTCCACTTTTCATGCCCTTGGAAGTCCCAGCTAAAACTCTGGGAAGTTGCATGACCCTATTGCCCACAGCCTGTTGCCATTATGCCAGTCCCAACCTGTGGTGACCCTGTAAACTGTTAAGGAAGCAGATTCGTTCATCTTTTTTGCCAAGGAGAAACAGCTGACTTCTTGTTTAGCCAGTGAGTGTTTTAAACACTGTGTCACCAGAGTTCGCCTCATCTGTGGTCCAGAAAGAGTAAATGGAAAAGACAGACATTTCTTTTTCTTTCTCTTTTCTGTCGAAAGGGCATTTTGCTCGTTTATGGGAATGACAGTGCGTTTTTGAAGATGAGCCGTGTCTGTAGAGTATGCTTGAGGACAGGGGGCCTGGTCATTTGAGGGCCTCACCCAGCTGCTTGCTGGACTCGTCTCCTGAGGGTGGTTTGGGGATTATGAGCTGATCTTCCGGGTTGCATTCGTTGGGGTTCTGGAGAATGATGTGGCCTCCCTGTGTCTCGGTTTCCTGGCTGTAATGTGGGGGTGACAGCTGTTCCTTAGGGTTATCCTGAGGGTTTCACGTGGGATAGACATTGGGGGCTCTGGGGCTTTAGTCTCTAGCAAGCTGTGTGTGATTCTGCGAGTTTGAACCCACCAGTTGATCTGAGATGGCCAGTCTCCTCCTGGCTTGGAAACCTCACAGGGTGGGAGGTGGGGGTCACTGTTGGACGGCAGTTATTATTGGCTGTGTGGGACATCTGTTGGGACGTTGGTGCTCAGGGGGCGTGGAAAAGGGACCTGTGGTTGTGAATGGAAAGGCCCTGAGGTGACCCTCTCTGCCTCTCACTCAGGAGAGAGCTTGGGAGGTGCTGGGGTCACAGTGACATCAGGAGGGACATTTTTGGAAGGCAGGCAGAGAGGGAAGTGGAAATGACCTTTAAGTTGACCCTTTCTTGCCTTCAGCCTTTATTCACACGCTCACTGATTGATTATCTTGGTGGCCTCTGAGACACCCTCGGCGTACAGGAGATGGATGGGCACAGAGACTGTAACAGTGGGCTCAAGGTATGTCACAGATGGCCAGGATGCACAGGACAGGGCAGGATTCAGAGCCAGTGCTCATAGGGTCGCTGTGGTCACAGTTGACTTAACAAAACAACAGCTGTCTCAGGTTTGGGAATCAGAGGAGGGCTGGATTCAGCCCCCAGGTAAGATTTCCCAATTCCATGTACCAGATGGATTAGTGGGGACTGTCTCTGCTTCCCGGAACGTCATGATGTTGAGGGCAGTTGATGGTGTGAACTGTGACCTCTAAGGATGGGGTTGTGTGATGCCGTGTGTGTGGCTGGGCAGTGCACGTGCTAAGAGCCACAGGAAGGAAGTCTGGGGCAACAAAGACCACTGTTGCCTTTACTGTAGCCTTGGGGCTGGGAGCAGACCCCTATGGGTGTGAGGAGGTGTGGCCACCCACTAGTGTCACTGTCCCACCATCAGGCCAGCCCACCACTTGTTCCAGTCATGCGACATCCTGTCATAAGCAGTGGCCTAGCTTCTGAGCCCTGATTTCCGTGCTTCCAGAACCCCCCACGTGGCCAGCACTGTGGCCTGGCTGCCCTGGGATCCTGTCATGTGCCCCAGGCAGCTGTCCTGCTCCCCAGCGTCTCAGGGCTGCCAGGAAGCGCAGGGGGTGTGTGTGTGAACGTCTTCCTGGTTGGAACACGCATGAGTTTGGCTGTGAATGCAGAAAGTGGAGCTGGCAGAGCTGGTCTCAGGGAAGGATTAGTCCTGGCACCTGACCTAGCAGGTGCTTGAGGAAGTGGCCCTTCTGCCTTGACCCTCTGAGGTGCTGAGGCTCATAGCAATCCAGTGGGGATGGGAGATGGGCTGTGTGTTCTCCGCAGGAGAGTGGAGGGGCGTGCCTCCACAGACTCATTCATTTGTTTTCCTTCATTCACTCCCCAGACATGAAGGTTGTGAGGTGCTTGGGTCAGCAAGAAAGGGGACACGGGTAAGCCCAACCAACAGACTGTCACGGGATAAATTGTCACAGGGCTAGTGTCCCAGTGCAGTCCGGGGCACCCCTGGCCGAGAGGAGGGGTGGGTGCTGTATGATGCTTGGAGGAGGTGGCACCTGCACTGAGTCCGGAAGGACAAGAAGGAGCTTGAGCTCCTCCTTTGAGACAGGATAGGGAGGCAGGAGGGCACCTGGGCAGAGGGAGTGGTCCACACAGGTAGACTGAGGCACGGTGTGATGCATCACAGGAGAGGCCAGGGTGCAGCAGGGTGGGCGGAGAGGGGGAGATGTTACTGCCCTGGAAGATGGTGGGGAGCCCTTCACCGTGTCCCATGATATGCCCGAGGGGCAGATGGTCCAGGCGTGGCCCTGCCCTGTGTACATATGTACACAGTGATTGCAATGCCAGCTGGAAGGGGCACTGAGGGGACAGCAGTGATGCACAGAGAACTGGGGGGGCATTCCAGGGGGGCAGCCAGGCAGCACACAGCCAGGCCCCTCCACAGTCCTCACCCGAGGGGGAGGGCACCCTAGGGGGGCAGCCAGGGAGCACACAGTCCTCACCCAAGGGGGAGGGCACTCCAGGGGGGCAGCCAGGCAGGACAAAGCCAGGCCCCTCCACAAGTCCTCACCCAAGGGGGAGGGCAGAGGCTGATGCCCAGGGCTTCCTGGGCTTTGCAGCTGTACACCCCCTGGAGGAAAGGGACATCTCCTTTCTTGGGCATTCAGGGACTCCACCCCAAAGAGGAGCCGTGCATCAGGGATCCTCACTCAGCACTCCAAACCGACCCCCATCTGCCCCTCCTCTTCTGTTTGGCTGCCTTCTGTGAACCAGAAGAGGAGGGAGGGAGGACCCTCCAGGGTGGCTGACCTCGAGGCCCTGCCAGGATCACCACCCAGCTGCCGTGGTCCCCTGGACACCACCCTCTCTTACATAAAATCCCAGAGGCCTCTAGATGAAGTAACAGTATGTTCTTCTCATAAAACCCGTGCCCAGCTTTTCACTGACTATAAATCACTTCTGATTAACCAGCTTGTGCTGTTGCGTTAGAACCCACCCGAAGCTGGGTCTCCAAGGCTGAGATCACATGGGAGCAGATCGCTGGTCATCTCCCTGGAGCAGCGGGTGGATTTGAACCACCGGACAGGCTCAGCTTTGGGTCAGCAACACTAGTCTGTGTGGCCCAGGCTGCAGACCTCCACGTCATCTCTCGATTATGCGTAATACCCCTCTCACTGCCGAGTCCAGTCTGACTTGTAGCGACCCTCCACCTGGACTTCCAAGGCTGTACGTCTGCACAGGAGACAACCGCCCATCTTTCTCTTGTGTTGTGGCTGGTGGATTCGAACTGCTGGCCTCTCTGTTAGCAGGGCAGCATGGGCCACCAGCTCTTTAGTCCGGAGTAAAGTCAGTGTACATACCACTTGACACCCTCTCGGACACTGCTTTGACCACTTGATTGCTTACTCCCCTTCTGAATATTTGCCGCCTGTGGTTGGTTGATTCCTTGGTGCGGCGCCTCAGATACGGAGGGCTGACTGCTCGTTTCAGGAATCCACGGGCCACTGCGGAGCCCACCGAGGTTCTGCCTCTTGAGCCCGGTCTTACTCTGACCCACTGAGGCCTGTTCAGTTTGGCTTATTTTCGTGTCCATCCACTTTATGCTATAATAATTCACCCTTGGAGGCATCTCTGGGCTCACTTTCTTTACCTCAGAAATGGGGATAAGCTGCTCTCTGGTGGCCTAGTGGCAAGAAGCTGCACTGCAGTCACAAAGGCATGTGGTTCGAGGCCACTAGCCAGCCACTCAGCGGGAGAAGGATGGTCAGTCTCCTTCTGTGTTAACTGCCTCTGAAAACCCACCAGAGGGTCAGCTAGGGATTGGTTTCCCAGTAAACAGTAACAACAAAGATGGAGAATTTGGGGGGTTTGTTTAGGAGGGGCAAATTCCTCCTGTGCTGGTCAGATCTGAGTCGATAGTACACAACAACAAAAAAGAATTAATAATAATAATAATAGGAATTACACTTGTCCCACCTGCTGTCCAGCTGGGCCTTTGACGGGGTGGCTGACCAGGCTGAGAGCTTGGTGTTTCCCTCTGCCTTTGCAGTGACGTTGAGGAGCTCGGTCCCTCACCCCGCCATCTCAGGAGCTCCTGGCAGCCACACCTGTCCTCATCCCATGGCAGACAGTGCCCTGCAGTGAGGAATTTTGGGAAAGCAGCAGTGTGCTCCTGGGAGGGTCTGAGGGTCTGCTGTGAGAGGGAGTGAGGGGTGAGGGGTGTGCTGGCACTTCTGTTGGGAAGCGCCCTTGGAGGTCCTGAGGGGCAGCCCTCTACCCAGCCAGGGTGAAGAAGTGGGGAAGGTGCCAGAAGCGAGAGGGAAGCACAGCTCTCTGCTTTGCACTTGCTGCCCTCCAGACTGTTCCAGGATGTGGCAGCTGGTTTGCACTTCCTGTCTTCCACCTAGCATAACAATGGCCACTGTTTGCATGCCTGCAGTCAGCCAGTGTCCTGGTCACTTTCCCCATATGACGTCAACGCACAGCCTGAGGGCTGGAGGACAGCCAGATCTGGTCAGCGCCAGCGCCTCTGTTCTTTCTGTGACTGCACAGCTGAGAATGCTCCCTCCTGCCCAGTTCCTCTCAAGGCCAAGTGCTCCGCTCTGGCAGTGGGGCTCAGGTGGGACCAGGCTGAGCCCCCGTGGCGACACCGACTCACTTATCCAATACTCTGCCCTGCCTAGGAAGCCCCTCCAGGCACCTGTTGACAAGGGCACAGGGGCTGGGAGCCTCCAAGCTGCTTCCCACCCCACAACCGCACCTTCCTGGTGACAGGCCCCAGAACCCCAGCCCACACTCATTTTTTTCTTCAAAAAATATATTACCATTAGGGAGCTCTGGTGGCCTAATGGCAAGAAGCTGCATTGCAATCCTAGAGGCTCACAGTTCAAATCCACCAGATACTCTGCTGGAGAAGGAGGGGCAATCTCCTCCTGTACCAGTCAGATCTGATTTGACGGTACACACACAAAATTTAATAAAATAGATAACTTTTAAAAAAAAAATATACTACCATTGAGAAAATAGGGAAAAGGAAGAAGATTGTCTATAAACCCAGTATCCTACCTTCTCTTAGTACCTTGGTATATTTCCTACCAGTTGCCTTTCTTCCTTTTGTCCTTTTACCCCATTGTGACCCTATGAACAACAGATCTGAACCCTGTCCTATCCTGTGCCATTCTCACAGTATCTGACACACTAAACCCATTGCAACAGTCACTGTGTCGAGGGTCTTCCTTTCTTCCTTTGACCTCCCACCTTCCCAAGCATGATGTCCTTCTCTGAGGAATAGCCTCTCCTAGCAGCAGGCCCAAAGTAAAGTATATGTGATGAAGCTTTGCCGTCCTTGTTTCCAAGGAGCACTCTAGCTGCACCTTCTCCCGGACACAAGACTGTTCTTTTGACTATCTGTGGGGTGTTCAGTCCTCTTCTCCAACACCACAGCTCAAAGGCATCCATTCTTCTGTCATCCTGCATTTTCCAGCTCTCAGATGCATAGCAAGTGATTGAAAAGACCATGGCCTGAACCAGGAGCACCTTATACACCCTTTTCTTTAGTTAAATGAGTGTCTAACAGACCTTCTGTGTGCCTTGCTTTGTGCAGCAGGTGTGGCAAGGAGATGCACAGCCCCAGAGCCTGTGCTGGGAAGCTCGGCCTCTCTGGGGACATCTTTGTCTGTTGACACATGTGTAATAGTGTTTGACATCCTACTTTGGTGAGTGATGACTGGGGCCTTAAAAGCGTGCAGGCAGCCTTCTGAGGTCTAACCATTGGTCATTTCCTGTCCGGAACAAAGAAGAGGGGAGAAAAGCAAAGATGTGCAGAAACGGTCCATTCAAAGGACCAATGATGATCCAGGACCTGAGATCCGAAGACCTGTGTGGTGCCCCGCTGTCACTGATGGCTGCTGTGACTGGGACCCTGACAAGGTCAGGGACGGAGTGGGGAGGAAATGGAAAACAAAATGAAAAATCTTAAAACCATCCAGGCTTGCTGGTGTGATGGAGATCGGTAGGGCTCCTGAGACTGTGGCCTGTAACCACCCTCCCTTCAAACCTGGCATTGAAGCCACTTCAGAGATTAACTTTCAGCCAAACAGTAGATCTATATTGTGGACAGTAACCTTTGTGAGGAACGTGCTCTTTGACAGTTAACCATAATTGACCAGAAGGACAGCATTTATCCAAAAGCAAGCTGGTGGTAGTTTGTGCCGTTGAGCCTATGAACGGTGGCTCTGAACCCTGCCTTATCCTGAGCCGACCTCATCATCCCTGACACACTGACCCCAGTGTCACAGTCACCGTGTCAGTCCAACTCATCCAGGGTCTTCCTCTTCGGTGCTGACCTTCCACCTTTCCACGCATGATGGCCTTCTCCAGGGACTGGCAACACGCCCAGAGTATGTGAGTTGGAGTTTCAAAATCCTTGCCGCCAAGGAGCAGCCTGGTTTCACCCACCCCAGCAGCACAGGCCCGTTTGTTCTCTTGGTAAACTGTGGTATGTTCAGTACTCTCCTCCAGCTCAACCAAAGGCATCGAGTCTTCTTCTGTCATCCTTAGTTATTATCCAGCTTTCTGTTGCATAGCAAGTAATTGAGAAGACCATGGCCTGGATGAGGGGCACCTTGGTCTCTAGACTGACATTGTTCTTTAGGACTCCAGAGAGGTCCTTGACAGCAAACTTTCCTAAAGGAACATGTCTTTTGAATTTCTGACTGCAGAAGGGCAGGAGAAACAGACAGGTAGAAACACAGAATCCAAAGAGGAGTGGGAAGAGTGGTGGTACATCGAAGGGGTTACAGCTAAAGAGTGTAAAGTGCCGGAAGGGAAACAAGTTTCTCTGTAAATTTCACCCAAACCACAGTTAAGATGTTCAGAAAAAAAGGAACTCAGAATGGGAGGCTGCCCACCTGGGTCGCAGTCCCAGCTCCCCCAGTTACTGGCCCGGTGACCCTGGATGACCTTGGATACGTCACTTTCCCCTCTCAGTTCTGTGGTTTTCTTCTGTGTCAAGTGAGGACAGTGCTGGCTGGTTGGATGGGTGAGGTGATTAATAAGTGAGACACTCTGAGAGCAGACCAGATCACGGCACGGCGTGTCTGTTACCGTGAAGTCCACAGTCTGGCCCTCGTTAGCTGCTGACTCATGACAAACCCACACACCACAGATTGAACCGTTTGGGATGCAGAAGGCTTTCAATGGGAAAGTTTTCCGTTATGGAGCCAGGTTTTTCTTCCTAGTCTGTCTTAGTCTTGAAAGCACAGCTGGGGTTTGTTCAGCATCATCGTGGTGGTTTTGTTAGATGCTGTCAAGGCAACTGCAACTCATAACAACCCTATGAGCAACGGGTCCAAACCCTGCCCTGTCGTGTGCCATCCTCACCATCTCAGACAACGTGAGTCCATCTCGATGAGGGTCCCCCTCCCTCTAGCTGACCCTCCACGTTTCCAAGCATGATACCCTTCTCTAAGGACTAGCTCCTCCTGGCAACATGCCCATAGTATGTGAGAGAAAGTGTCACCATTCTTGCTCACAAGGAGCACTCTGATTTTACTTTCTTCAAATAAGCCTGGTTTTTTTTCTCTTGCCAGTCCATGGGATATTCCATATTTGTCACCAACACTACAACTCAAAGGCATTGATTCTTCTGCTGTCATCTTTATTCATTGTCCAACTTTCAGATGCATAGCAAGTAATTGAGAAGATCATGACTTGGATCAGGTGCACCTTAGTCTTTAAACTGACATGATTGCTCTCTAGTATTCTGGAGAAGTCCTTGCAGCAGATTTTCCCAGTGCAACTCATCTTTTGATTTCTTGGCTGCTGGTACCAAGTGTGTTGATAGTGGATCCAGGTAGGATGAAGTTACTCACAACTTGCGTCGAGTCTCCACCTATCATGATGTTGTCAGTTGGCCTGGTGAAGAGGACTTTTGTCTTCTTGATATTGAGATGTAATCCCTTTTGAAGGCTGTAGCTCTGGTAGCCAAGTGGCAAGAAGCTGCGCTGCAGTCCTGAAGGCCCACAGTTTGAGGCCACCAGCTGCTCCATGGGAGAAGGATGGGCAGTCTGTGTGCCGTTAACTGCCTCTGAAAACCCACCAGGGGGTCAGCTATGGGTTGGTTCCCACTCAGTGGTGCACAACAACAACGGTCCTTAATCATCTGCATGCCACAAGCACTCCAAGACCTCCTCATTGTCATCATAGCCATGGGGAAACCTGTACTGACAGATGGGTGGTGGCTGTATGTGAGGTAGGAGGGACAGTTATAGCAGAGGAGGCTGATGACAGAAAGGGATGAAAGTGAGACCAGCACAGGATGTGGGGTGGGGAGACCCTGGAAGCGGGGCCACTGCAGCAGAAGCACTTTAAGGAGATGTGGTAGATGTGCTTGGTTTTAGTGGGTAACTAGTGTCTCTCCAGGGAGAAGAGGAGAGAAGGGCAGCAGTGTGGATTGGCCAGGGGGTGCGAAGCAGCCTGCCTTCTGGGAGTAGTGTGGGGTGTGGTGTGCAGGAAGCACAGGAGAGGACAACTGGGGTGGCTACCCCGGGGACCGAGTTCCTGCAGGTGATGTTTCTACTGTCTACCGCCAGGCCAGGTGATAGGTGAACCCGACGGCATTGAGCCTTCGAACAGAATGTTACCTGCTTTTCTTGAGTTGTTACCATCTTTGCAATTACAACTTTTTTTTTTTCAAAATTTTTTTTTTGTGTGTGTGCCATCGAGTCAGATTGAACTGGCACAGGAGGAGATTGCCCATCCTTCTCCAGCAGAGCATCTTTTATGGATCCAAACTACTCACCTTTGGTATTTCCAGGTAGCTTCTTGCCACTAGGCCACCAGAGCTTGCCACATTGTATAATTTTTTTTAAAAGTTAATAAATTTTATTTTAATGAAAGTTTACAAAGACTTTGGATTTCTATGCATGCATTGTTGCACACTTTCTTCCCTGCCCACTCCTCCCCCCAGTTCGCTTTTCTCTTTGAAAAGTTAAAAAATTCTTTCATTTTTACACAAGACTTCCTCCACCCTGCAGTCCACTCCACTATGCAGCTTCCATTCTGGAATCTTGTCATGACAATAATACCTAATCATATATTCCGCCTCCCCTGTTAGTTTCCCCCAACTCCGATGTCAGACCCACTTTACAACAATAGCACTATGCAGTATTTGTCTTCTTGTGACTGAGATAGTTCACCCAGCATAATGTCCTCTAGGATTGCCCATTTTGTATATTATTTCCTGAGTTCCTTGTTTTTCTTTGCAGCATAATATTCCATTGTGTGAATATACCAGTGCTTCTCTGTCCATTAGTTTGTTGATGGGCACTTGGGTTGTTTCCAACTCCTTGCTGTTGGGAACAAAGCCGCGATAAACATGGCGTGTGCAATCGATCTGCTCTTTCTGTGGGATATATCTGTGGTAGTGGGATTGCTGGATCAGATCGTATTTCTATTCCCAGTTCCTAAGGAAGTGGCAGACTGCTCTCCACAGTGGTCGTATGGTTTTGCGTTGCCGCCAACGGGGTGTGAGAGTTTAGTTTGCCCGCATCCTCTGCAGCGTTTGAAGTTTGCTGTTTCTTGGAGCTTTGCTGTTGTGCATGCACTTGTTGGTTATAACATTGATTACATTTCCCTTGCTGTCATCTCATGTTCCCCACTTCCTCCCTGTGTCTCGCATCACCATTAATCTTTCTATCTTATCTTGCTTTTGAGGCTTCATTTTGGGGTAGGTGTTGTTCTTTTGACCTGATATGGTTGATTTTTCTTAAGCGTCTTCCTGGTCTTACTGATCACCGTGTGACCTGTCATTCGTTCCACTGTAAGTTGAGCCATCAAGGTGGGTTTTGTTCTAGGTTGGAAGGGTGTCTAAAGGCCATGGTCTTGGGGTTCCACTGGTCTCTGCAAGGCCAGTAAGCCTGGCCTGTTTTATGTTTTTGAGATTTTCTCAGATTGATCCCCCTAAACCCCTTTCCTCCCAGGTTCTATCGCCTCTATCCAGGATATACTGAGAGATGTTATGGGCAAAATCGTAAATGATCCAGGAATCATCAAAAGAAAATGGAGGGAATACACTGTGTCACTGCTCCAACAAGAATTAGTCGACACTGAAATATTTCTGAAGTTGTTGTTTTGTGCCACTGAGTCACTTGCAACTCATAGCAACCCTGTGCACAACACAGCTCATAATCCTGACCTATCCTGAGCCAGTCTCACTGTCTCTGACACACTTGTCCCCATTTCCCCAGTCACTGTGTCAATCTGTCTCATCCAGGGTCTTCCTTTCCTGTGCAGTCCCTCCACCCTTCCAAGCATTATGTCCTTCTCCAAGAACTGGTCCCTCTGGGCAGCTTGCCAAAAAAAAGTGAGATAGAAGGAGCAACTTGATCTTACACTCTCCAGGACAGACCTGTTTGTTCTCTTGGCAGTCCATGATATGTTCAATACTCTTCTCCAGCACCACAGCTCAAAGACATTGTGTTTTCTTCTGTTAAAATTGTCCAGCTTTGTGATACATAGCAAGCAATTGCTAAGACCATGGCCTGGATCGGACATACCTTAGTCTTCAGACTGATGACCTTGTTCTTCAGCACTCTGGAGAAGTCCCTGATAACCGATTTCCCTTATTGCAGCTCATTTTTAAAATTTCCTGATTGCTAATGCCAAGAGTGTTAATTGTGAAACCAAGCAAATTGAAATTGTTAACAATCTCAATCTCTTCTCTGTTATGATGCTGCCAGTTGGCCCAGTGGTGAGAATCTTTGTTTTCTTGATGTTAAGCTTCAATCCATATTTGAGACTACAGGCCTTGACCTTCTGCCGCAGGGGCTTGAGGTCCTTCTCAGTCTTGGCAAGCAAGGTTGTATCATCTGCATAAGACAAGTTGTTGATGGTCATCCTTTGATTCAGGTGCCACATTCTTCTTCTTATAGTCCACCTTCTCAAATAGTTTCTCAGCATGTGTAATGAATAGGTATAGAGAAAGGATTCAAGTCTGACACAGACTTTTTCTAATTTTTAAACCACGTAATATCAGTGTCTTGTTCTGTTCGAACCATTGCTTCTTGGCAGATTTCTTTCTCATGAATACAGTTAAGTGTCTGGACTTCTTGTTCGTCTCAATTTTACATAGAAGTTATTATTAGCCACATGGTCAGATGCCTCTGCACAGTCAATAAGATGCCAAGTAAGCATCTTTCTAATATTCCCTGCTTTTAGCCAAGGTCCATTTGACAGTAGCAGTGATATCTCTCATTCCACAGCCTGACTCCAGCTTGATTTTCTGATAGTTCCCTGTCAGTGTGCTGTTCCAGCCATTTTAAAAATAATCTTTAGCAAGATTTTACTTGTGTGTGATTATTGATGATGTTGTTGTTATGTGTTGTTGAGTTGCCTGCGACTCATAGCAACCCTATGTATAACAGCCCTAAATGCTGCTCTATCCCTTGCCAATCTTATTGCCTATGACGCACCTATCCCCATTGCCTCAGTGACTGACTGAATCCATCTCAAAGAGGGTCTTCTCCTCCTGCACTGTCCCTCCACCCTACCAAGCATGGCGTCCCTCTCCAAGGACTGATCCTGTCTTGCAACATGTCCAGAGTATGTCAGACAGAGCTTCAGAATCCTTGCCTTCAAGGAAGAGGCTTGCTTCACCCTCTCCAGGCCAAACCTGTTTGTTCTTCTAGCAGTCCATGGTATAGTCAATACTCTTCTCCAGCACCACAGCTCAAAGGTGTCAACTCTCCTTCTGTCATCTCTGGTCATTGTCTAGCTCTCTGATGCATAGCAAATAATTGCAAAGACCATGGCCATTATCAGGCACACCTTAGTCTCCATACTGACATTGTTACTCTTCAGTACTTTGGAGAGGTCTCTGCCAGCACACTTACCCAAAGCAATTAGTCTTTTAATTTCCTGGCTGCTGGTACCAAGGGTGTTGATTGTAGAGCCAAGTGAACGGAAGCTGTCAACAATCTCAGGCTCTTCATCATCCATCATGATGCTGCCAGTCGGCCCAGTGGTGAGAGTCTTTGTTTTCTTGGTATTGAGCTTCAGTCCATATTGAAGGCTGCAGTCCTTGACCTGCATCAAGCACTTCATGTCCTCAGTTTCAGCAAGCAGGGTTGTGTCCTCTGCATAATGCAGATTGTTGATGAGTCTACCTCCAGTCCTGATGCCACACTTCTCCTCATAGAGCCCAGTCTCCTGGATAATCTGTTCTGCATATAGATTGAAAAGATACGGAGGTAGGACACATTCTTGACCCACACCCTCCCCAATTTGAATCATGCAGTATTTCCTTGCTCTGTTCTGATGATTGCCTCCTGGTCCAAGTACAGGTTTTGCATAAACACAATCAAGTGTTCTGGGATTTCTTTACTTCTCAGAGTCAGCCACAGTTTGTTGTAATCCGCACAGTCAAATGCCTTTGCATAGTCAATGAAACACAGATAGACAGTCCTCTGGTAATCTCTGCTTTTAGCCAAGATCCATCAGACATTAGCTATTATATTCCTAGTGCCACGGCCTCTTCTAAATCCAGCCTGCCTTTTAGGCAGTTCTCTGTTGATGTGCTGTTCCAGTCATTTTTGGATAATCTTCAGCAAAATCTTGCTTGTATGTGATATCAGTGATACTGTTCGCTAATTTCCACATGCTGTTGGATCACCTTTATTTGGAATGGGAACAAATAAAGTTCTCTTCCAGTCGGTTGGCCAGGTGGCTGTCCTCCAGATTTCTTGGCACAGCTTTCTGAGCAAATCCAGGGCAGCATCTGTTTGTTGAAATATGTCAGTTGGTATGCCATCAATTCCTGGGGCTTTGTTTTTTGCCAATTCTTTCAGAGCAGCTTGAACTTCCTTCATCACCACAGGCTCTTGATCAGACATTGTTTCATGAAATTCTTCTGTGTCCACCAATTCCTTTTGGTACAGTGACTCTTTCCATCTTCTTTTAATGCTTCCTGGATAACCTAATATTCTACCCAAAAATGATCCATCAGAGTGAGGGAATTGTTATCTTGATATTAAGAATTATTCGTGATACTATACGATTATTTCCTCACTCTATTAGATATTATTTTTTCTCTGAAATAAAACAAATACAGATCTCTTCCAGTCAATTGGCTAGGTAACGCTTCTAAATTACTTGGCATAAAGCAGTTTTCAGGCCTACATCTGTTTTATCTGTGTTTTGAAACACCTCCTTTCTCAGGGCCTTAGGTTTTGCCAGTGCCTTCAGTGTGGCTTGGACTTTGTCCTTCAATGCCTAGCATTGATTGCAGGCCAGGAGCTCTTACCAGACAATTTTATGTCACAGATAAGGAAATGGGAGATACAGAGAGGTTAATAAGTGCCCAAGGCCGCACAGCTGTCCCTGTGACTCGGTGTGCAGGCTTGCTGACCCCCTGCCTCAGGTGCTAGCCTTAAATGGAAGTCTGCTCACTGTGCTTCCCCCAGGGCCTGCTACCACCTTTGCCCCCACCGAACATCTCCTGAAGCAGTTATCACTGATGTCCTGACTCACGGTGACTCAGAGTGATCCCATGTGACAGTAGAACTGCCCCACTGAGTGTTCACGGCTGAAGCAGGTCAGCAGGTCTGTCTTCCGTCTTCCGTGGAGCCACCGGGTGAGTTTGAACCCTCAGTCCGTCAGCTCTCAGTCGAACACTTAACCAGGTGTGCCAGCAGAGCTCCTTCACTTACCCTCCCTTTCTAACTGGTTCTGTGTAGACCTCTTTTTTTCTTTAATACTGTTAATTGAATGAAAGTTTACAAAGTAGTTTTCCATGAAACCGTTCACATGCTGATCGGTGTTTTTGAATGGTGTTCTTTCCTTCTCCCCATTTGATGTGCATCTCGTCCCCAGTTCATGACTTTTCTTCGACTTCCTCAGTGGACAGAGCTCTGGAGGCCTGGTCTGCAGGCTGTTCTGCCGCTCACCCACAGGCCACGCGTGTTTGGTGGTTCAAATCCACCAGCCACTCGGAGGGAGTGATTTACAGCCCTGGATCAAGTGGCGGGTCGGCTGTGTGTCGGTTCCGACTCCACAGCAGTGAGAGCGAGAGAGTGGCCTTGCTGTTCGGGACGCTGGTGGCACAGGCCATGGCCGGCTGCGCTGCTCAGCAGAAGGCCTCGTGTCCCCACCAGTGGCTCCAAGCGAGGAAGGTGGGCTGACCGCTCACGTTACGATCTCCTAGCCTGTTGGTGGTGTTAGCAACTTACAGGGACAGTGTGAGCAACAGACCTGAACCGGCCCTGTCCTGTGCCGTCCTCACTGCGGCGGACACTCTCAAGCCCATTGCTGCGGTCACTGTGTCAGTCCAGCTGGTTGAGGAGGATGGAATGCACTTGATGTCGGGGAGGTTTTGGGGTTTCTTTTTAGTTCTTTTTTGTAGGCCTTCTGCTCTCCTCTCCCCCCTACGCATGGCCGAGAACACCTCTCCTGTCCTCCGCGCACAGGCAGTGCCAGAGTGAGCGTGTCCACTCCTGTCCACACAGATGGGCCCGTCCTCGCAAGGCGTCCACACTCAGGCATGCTGCCTGGCATCTGACGTGCACTTTGGCAGTGACTGTCCTGGCACGGAGGCAGAGTGGGGCCTCCAGCGGGTCTTCCTGACGTGGGGGGTGGGGACAATGCTTTTCTTTCTTTCTTTTTATTTTTAAAAATTCATTTTAATGAATGTTTACAGAGATTTTGTATTTCTATACATTCATTGTTGCATTTTTCTCCCTGCCCACCCCTCCCCCCAGTTTGCACTTCTCTTTGAAAAGTAAAAGAAAAATTATTTCACTGGTATACAGTCCCCCCCTTCCCGCTCCAAGTGCACTCCACTATGTAATCTTTATCCTGGACTCCTGTCATAACCATAATACCCAATCATATATCGCTTTCAAATAGTTTGAAATCTGTTTCAACGCAGTATACATAATTTATCCAGTTTTTCTCAGTCTCACCCCAACCCTGATGTCAGTCCCGTTCTACAACAGTGGCACCATGCAGCACCTGTCCTTTTGTGATTGAGATATTTCACTCAGCATAATGTCCTCCAGGGTCACCCATTTTGAATAATATTGGATGTGTTCCTTGTTTTTCAGTGCAGTGTGCATTCATTTGTTGATGGGCACTTAGGTTGTTTCCAACTTTTACTATTGTGAACAAAGCCGTAATAAACGTGGGTGTGCATATATCTGCTTGTGTGGCAGTTATGGTTTCTTTAGAGTATATTCCCAGTAGTAGAATTGCTGAGTCAAATGGTATTTCTATTTGCAACTTTTTGAGAAACTGCCATACAGCTTTCCATAGTGGTGTCACCATTTTACACTCCCACCAGCAGTGGATAAGAGTTCCGGTTTCTCCGCAGCATTAATGCATTTCACAGCTTGTGTTCTTCCCGAAAGCCCAGGAAGCACCAGGACAACTAACCCCCGTCCAGACTGGGCAGTGTCTGTCTGCGGCAGACAGGGTGGCTCTGTGACTTCCGAGCATGCACAGACGGTGCTCCGTCCTCAGCAAAGGCACCCCGAGGGCCCCTAGAACTTGGTACTGAAGGCACTTGACGCTTACCATCCTGTCTCCAAGAGACAGTGACATGACCCCCACTGTCCTGGTACTCAGCAGAGACGGCACACTGACCGTGGAATTGAAGTGCCCTGTGCTGAGCTCTGAGGGCCCCTCCCCTGCCTACCATTCGAGCTCCTGTCGTCTGTCATCGTTCTGTCCATACAGCAGCTCCATGGAGCAGGGAGCAGTGGGCACTGCCCACAGTAAAAGGAATACAGACCTGTAAAGCATGGAGTGCTAACTCACCGCACCACCAGGGATCCTTGTTGCCCACATGACAGATGTGAAAACTGAACTCTCTTGCGGAAACAAGGAACAGGACAGCCGTGGGGGCTCCTTGGCACAATGTTAGGAGGGGCCTGCCAGGTGACGCCAGCCCTAAGGCTCCCCCTCGGCCTCCTGGCCCCCACTCAGTGCCCTCCTCTCATCCTCCTCTTTTTCAGGTCTACACAGATCGGAATTGGGGACCAGAGCAAGTTGAGACCGATTTGGGGTCCATGTAGGACCCCACTGCACATGGTGAGATGGGCATGGGCGATTGTGCCCGCTGACCAGTAACCTCGTTCTCTTTCAGACAGAAGGAGTCGGCGGTGGGGTGGGGACCCCCCACCTGCCCCACAGAAGATGCAGTTCTTCGGCCGCCTGGTCAACACCCTGAGCAGCGTCACCAACCTGTTCTCGAACCCGTTCCGGGTGAAGGAGGTGTCCGTGGCGGAGTACAGCACGCACAGCCGGATTCGAGAGGATGGGCAGCTGGTTCTGTTCCAGAATGCTGCCAGCCGCACATGGGACTGCGTGCTGGTCAACCCCAGGGCCGTGCAGAACGGATTCCGGTGGGTGCAGGTGGCCCGACAGGGCTGCTTTCTTTTGCCTCCCCTCAGCTCTGGGCCTAGGGGTCCCTGACCCATAAGCAGCTTCTCTGGGTCACCTTTCAAGGATCCTGGAGGGTGTGGGCAGGATGATGGGAGACTGTCCCCTTCCCCCCATCACTGAAATGCCTCTGCCCTTTGCCTGATGCCCTGGGCCTAGTCCACAGAAAGTTGCCCTACTAACTCAAAGGCCATACCTCTGTGGAGTTTCGAATCCACCAGCAGCCGGTGAGAAGACCCCAGAGGGCACAGCTGGGACATCATTCTGATGATGGAGACATTGGCAGAGGAGTCTCAGGAAGTGTGAACCTAGAGGCACAGATCCTGCTACTGGAGAAGAGCAGGGCAGGGTGTCGGGACCCCAGACAGTTAGGCCGGAATACCGAGTCCAGCCTAGTTCTCATGGAGAAGTGGGGCGCAGACAGGGAAATAGGGGCAGAGGGACAGCAGTGAGCACTTGGGCAAAGCTGCCTGCTGCTCACTGGACAAACCAGATGCTGGTTGACCCTAGCAGGACCAGGTCAGGCTGATGGTCCACGCTGCCTCCCCATGGCTGGCCCAGGACTGAGGCTTGTTGAAGCTCAGAAGCTGCCCTCTGGCCTGCATGAGGGCTGCCGGGAAGGCATTACTAAGCAGGGCAGTGGGTCCACGCCTGGAGGGCCAGCTCAGTGCGTTTTTGAGACATTCTTCCCTGGCACCTCCACTTTCCAGCACATCTCGTCGTCATGTCCTGCAGCAGTGTCCCTTGACTGCAGCTGCTGATTTGTCTCTGAGTTTGACCCCAGCGTGAGCAGCCTGTCCGGCAGGAAGGGTGGAGCATTTGCCATGTGCCTGCTAAACTTGCTTATTGGTTGGTGCACCTGGTTACACACTGGACCGTGAATCAAAACTGGTGGTTCAAACCCACCCAGAGGCTCTTAGAAGACAAGCCTGGTGATTTTCTTCTAAGAGGTCCCAAGCCTTGAGCCTTCTATGGAGCGGTTCTACTCTGCACTCGTGAGGTTCCCAGGCGTCAGAACCAATTTAACAGGAGCAACAGCAGTGATACTCTAAACCTTAGTTGGGTGATACTGCTTCATTTACAGAATGCTTTCACATATGTTATGCTAACATATCCCTCATTAATCTTTTGAGGTGGTTGAGGGTGACCTTATTCCATTTTACAGACGAGAAAACTGAGGCTCAGAGAGAATAATAAGCCATTTAATGTTGTCCAGTTAGGATGCAATGAAGAGACAGACAGAATCTGGGTGTTGTGGTTCCGTAATCATTGTTCTGTGTATTGAGATAGACTGAGGCGCGTGTAGTGGACCGAGCCTTCAGCTGTGAACTGGAAGATTGGCAGTTAGAATTCACTAGCCACCCCTGAAGAGAAACGTGCTGGTCTGTTTGTGTGAAGATGTACGGTCTTGGGAACCTGTGAGGCAGTTCTCCTCTGTCTCCAGTGTTGCTGGGAGTCAGAACTGACTTGACTGTGGGCACAGTGTTTTAGGTTTTTTTCTCTCTCTTTTTTTTAAATTGAGATTTTATTGAAAGTTTATAGAGAACTTGAATTTCCATTCATTCGTTGTTGCACATTTTCCTCCCTGCCCAGCCCCCACCCTAGTTCACTTTTCTCTTTGAAAAGAAAAATTCTTTCATTGTACAATTC